>NW_027520275.1:0-12500 GCF_051991245.1 Festucalex cinctus
TATATATATATATATATATATATATATATATATATATATATATATATATATGTGTGTATATATATATATATATATATATGTGTGTATATATATATATATATATATGTGTGTTATATATATATATATATATGTGTGTATATATATATATTATATATGTGTGTGTATATATATATATATATATGTGTGTATATATATATATATATGTGTGTATATATATATATATATATGTGTGTGTATATATATATATGTGTGTGTATATATATATATGTGTGTATATATATATATGTGTGTATATATATATATGTGTGTATATATATATATGTGTGTATATATATATATGTGTGTATATATATATATATATGTGTGTATATATATATATATATGTGTGTATATATATATATATATGTGTGTATATATATATATATATATGTGTGTATATATATATATGTGTGTGTATATATATATATATATATATATGTGTGTGTGTATATATATATATATGTGTGTATATATAATATATATGTGTGTGTATATATATATATATATATGTGTGTGTATATATATATATATATGTGTGTGTATATATATATATATGTGTGTGTATATATATATATATGTGTGTATATATATATATATATGTGTGTGTGTGTCCCACCGCTGCCACCACATGTCAACTTCCGCTTACCCGCAGGACTTAAATCGGGAAATATGTCCTGATCGACTCTCCAATTAAAGGGTTAGAAATTCCCCTTTTTCCTCACCAGCTCTAAGGCGTCAGCGTGAGGAGACGGGAATTAAATAAGCCGATATATCAAAGTGGATTCACCTAGGTTTGTTCACTGTCATCTTATCATGAGGCCAATCCGTTTTCATACACCTATCAATCCTGAGTGAGTAACCACACACACAGAGCCCAGGAATGCTAGCATGTACACCTCACTTCATTGGCAGCTCCACTTCTCTGAGTTGTTTGCATTTGTTATTGACCTAGTAATTTAATAATCCTTGTTAGGATCATACGGATTTGTTACATATCAAGCAGGAGTATTTGACTTATATTAATACAGATGGAAGCATTGGTTAGAGGTTATTCAAATGCACTTACCTTCTTCCAGACGTCCGTTACTGTTGTCCGTCTTGGAAAAAATAATGAGGTGGACTTAAAATGTCCGAAATAAATGAAATAAAATCAAAAAAATAATGAGGGCTCATCAAACGTCCCAAATAAAATCATAAACAAACATTAAGGTCTTATAGAACGACCAAAGAATAAAAATAAAATCATAAACAAATGTGAAGGTCTTATAGAACGACCAAATTATAAAAATAAAATCATAAGCAAATGAAAAGGTCTTATAGAACGACCAAATTATAAAAATAAAATCATAAACAAATGAAAAGGTCTTATAAAACGACCAACTTATAAAAATAAAATCATAAACAAATGAAAGGGACTTATTAAAACGTCCAAAAATAAATATAATAAAATCAAAACAATATGAGACAAGATAGTAGAATGATTAATACGAACCTTGTCTTTTAAATAATTTTATTAACAATAATAAGACAACCAATATAAATCAAAAATCACATTTAATGATAAAACTTTAAATCAATCAAAATAAAATAAAATAAAATAAAATAAAATAAAATAAGACAGGAGATTAAAAATAGTATAACCTTTTACAATAAGCTTTACAAGATTGATCATTCCTCGGAAAAGCTTAAGACCTGATTGACAATAAGATGTTTTTGGCAAAAATAATTTTAAAGATATGAGAGTGTATTAAATGGCCCCCACCCTAACACGCGATTAGTCATTCATATCTTCCTATTATACATCATTATTGCTAAAAGATTTGTACATTACCAATCATTGAAGAAAGGGTCCAACCACGGCTTAATCCCAGTCCTTCGTAAAAATCCAAAGTCCAGGCAGGCAGTTATATTCCATCTTCGAGAATGCACTCTGTACAGACACATCGCAGGGTGAAAAGGGGGCCTAGCTCAGAGTTGGTGACGGCCTTTTATACTCTTGGGCCACACCACTGACTCCTTCCGGTGAATGTCTCTCCGCGCACCTTCTCATATCAAGTCGCACTTGCTGGAACTCATTTTCAGTAATTTTCCACAGACGAGCCATGAAGATGAAGTCATGATGAGGTCATACATTCCTTACAAATGTGTCATGGATACACAGCGTTGCATGATGAGTCATACATGAAAATATGTCAAGGTCTTCAGCTCTATTCGACAAATGATGAACGTTAAAATAAATAAAATCATATATATATTAATTAAGCAAGCATGAATAACATATATATACATGACATGTTAGATCCCAAATTCTCTCAGCTTGAACTTAACAGGTTAATTCTAATCTATGTTGCACATCTTGTATATATCTTTGTTAAATCAAACAATACATACAGATAGTCTTTTCAATGCAGTTACAGCAATATTATCAGCGATAAAAGTCAGTATCGATTATAAATGAAAGAAAAGAAAAAGAAAGACAGCAAAACTTCATAGTTGGCTTTCAATGTGCTACAAACATTGCTCCAAAAATCAGGTTAACAATTATCGAATATAGATTGTGTTGTGTATTATTATTTAATTCAGGATATCATTTATTTATATTTAATTTGTATCTTATATGGAATGTCCGGGCAATGCTGAGTGGGTGGCTTAGTTGTACAGGTTTGGCGGCATCTGGTGGTTACTTTGAGGAACTACACCCAGAGGCCAAAGTTTAATTATCAGTCCTATAGACACCTATTGGTCTCTAACTAAGAATTGAGTCTAGCCCATTAATTTGCTATCTCATTTTACATGATATGGCGTTTCATCTGACCCACTCAATCCACTCAATTCAACACCCCCTCCTAGAGATCAATGGTGTCCAAACTGATCAACCTCAAAAGCCCCCAGCTCCAACCCTGTCACCTGCATTCAACCCCCTTGTGTCCTCCGGCAACGGAGACACCGGGGATTCAGAAGGCAAGGAGTCGGACGGAGGATCAGTAAGAGGAGACCACAGGCCCAGTTCACCTATCATCAGGGAGGGAGATGACCCCGTTCCACCCCCATCCTCGCCTTGCACACCCTCCAGGTCATCAGTGGTCGATGTAACCGTGGGGGAGGGTGATCTCAACAGTGGCACAACCTTACCAACTGGAACATCCTGTCGGGCGGCACTGGGTTCCCCAGGCTCGTCAACCCGGTCCAGGAAGGGCGAGGAGGGCGTTACAGGCTCGTAGGGCCACTCATCCCGATTGGATCCGACCTGTCTCAAAGGAGTGGCGGCTACACAGAAGCCAGCCAAGGTGTCGAATGTCAAGCGCCGAGCACCGTCAGGCAGGCGCCATATCATGCGCATTAAAGGGAAAGTTCTCCCAATGAATTCACCCTCAACGTTAAAATAATAACGTATCTCTTTCAAGCGACTTTGAACCAAACCTTCCAACTTACTTGAGCCCGCGAAGTCAGCAAAGCCAGGCCATATCCAGGAACCACACTGGATATCAATGAAAAAATCACTGACGAAATTTAGAAAAAGCCCGTCTGGTATGAGCCACATTTCTCTACCCTCGTCCACTGCGGGCAACGGATAGCAGCAATGTCCATAGAAAGCGTCCCCCACCACCCAAGCGGACGTGAGGAGATCACTTCCACAGAAGACACACTGCGGCTGATCCTGGTTATCCTGTTAAACACACATCCAAAATTCGACAATTCTTAGACCTGGGGGAAACCTAAAATATTGCGGCTCCCAATATATACATTCTAATCTTAGTCTAAGTTTCCATCCGCATCTACTCCATCAATGCGGAACACCTCTACTACGGGAGAGCGAGGGTGTGGTCGCTCTTCCGAGTAGCGGAACCTCTTGGCGGGAGAGTAAAAAAAACATAGATAAAAACCCAAATTACTAAAACCAAGTGGTCGACCAGACATAACCAAAGGAGAATTAAAATTATTCCCCACACTACTAACTTAGTAGTTCGCTATATCCGACATAACAATAAAAAAGCCATATTATAAAAATTATCCAATATTCCACTTCATTACTCACGTTTTGAAGGGCGCCTGGTCTTCCAATAATACCTTTACCCAAAGCATTACAAGCCATGGTTAGTTGTTGGTTACTGTTCCGCCAAAAGATTTCAGTGAGAAGTGAGGAAGTCAGGGCTAGGGCGTCTTATCTATAATTGGATCGATCCCGCCCTTTTCTGAAGCCCATCCCCACTTCTCAATAATTTCCCCTTAGTCGGCCCCCCCATTTTTTCTGCAGCTCGTTGGCCAATAACTGAGCTTTAACCTTATTTGGTGAGGTTTTCTCTTTATAATTTCGGTGGGTGGATAATGCCAAAATCCCTCTTTTGATAACTGCAACAGCTATAACTGCTGACAGGACAATTCCTGACACTAGCAGGAACCATAGCCCTACATCATATAATAAACCATACAGCCCTGTACTTATCCCAATAATCGCCGTCCCTGCTACATCTTCTACAACTTCCCCGGCTGTAGTGGCCACAGTTTTTACTACACCTTTTATTGCCAATCCTATTCTCTCATACCAAATACATACATGTTCTCCCTTATGATCATATTCGTCCCTGTGTCCACAATGCAGCCATCTTTCAGCAGGTTCGTGGCATGTGCCAGGGCCATAAATTTTATTAAATCCCAGCCAATCAAACCCTATAACTATATCCCCTTTACAAAGGGTCTTCCTAAATGCGTGACCTTCTAAGATCTGCATCATAGAGTCAGGAGGCTTGGGGATCATTCTTAATCCTACCATTTTGGATAAGTCATGATCTTTGTCCCATCGCGTACAATATTCTCTACCCGCAGCTTGACTCCGGATCCATTGATTACTGTTATCCTTGATCCATACTGCCCCCTCATAGTTGGCATAATTCTCATCGCGATAACATACATTACAAAAATTCTGAAATCGGGAGACTTTATAACAGGGTATACGTGCTAATACAATTGTGCATTCATTAAAATCTTTCACGGACTCTCCCCCCTTACACAACATTTCCCATGGTCTTGGATTAGCATATAAGGCTGGTTTTTCAATGTCAGGCCAAATATCGTTCTCTTTAGAATACACCGTCGCCATATATTGATATTTAACCCAATAATTCTCCGACTCTCCTAAGCAAGGTATCACATCCTGAACCATCTCATCTTTATTGAGCCCCCACCACGTCTTACTCTCATCTCTCGTGTGTCCTTCTTTCCATGCTTGGAGGACTCCTTTAATCGTTAGGTTTGTGTTCAACCCTGTACAGTTATATATCCAATGAGTCAAAGGTGGCGTTCCTGTCTCCACCAAGGGGCATCGTGGTGAAATTCCACTTATCCACTCCTTCCTATGCAATCTGTTATACATTCTCAATGCTACACATTGGTCAATTTTATCAAAATCCCCTTTTGGGACATTATATAAATCATCCGGTGTAGGAATACGTTGAGCCCACATCCGTGCCCATACTACTTTTAACACATTTATTCCCAAAGTTTTATTAAAGGTTGATTTCAATATATATGTATCTCTTTTCCATATCCATGGAAAGGAATCATTTAGCCATACTTCATGTTTCACTTCTATTTTCTCTCGATCTAATGCATTTCTGGCATATAATCTAATAAAGTGACTCAGGATTAACCTTACATCACGCCTAAGCCCTATATCGGAGGGTGTAATTATATTACCCTCATCTGCATAACAAAACATATGATAGGGCTCAAAACAATATTTCATCATATTCCAATCACAATGGCTATTATTATACGACTGGGCCTTTTCTAACATTAACTTGCATCCTGGCCGTCGCGTTATTACTAATTTTTTCTGTGATATTGGTACAGGCTTTTTAAATTTTGCAAACCTACGTAACTTAAGAAATTTAGGTGACCTACCTGACGATGAAGCAGGAGTACCTGGCAAATAATCAGTGGTCCCGTTGGTCCCTGGCTCCTCGCACCGAAAGGTTATACAGTTCCAACATCGTTCCCATGCCGGGCGAAATTCGGTACAGGTGTCATTCCGTGGGGCCGCCGGGTAGGTAAAGTCAGGGGCGTCATGGTCTGTCTTCAACCAGTATCCACCTGTTGCATCTGGCAGTCTTGCACAATATTCGTTGAAGTACCAAGCAGGTTCTTCCTTCCCGATCTGGACCCAGTTTTTTCTGATGACCCTTTGTTCTTGCTTCTCCAGACATAACAAGGTAATATTGACTGTAAAGTCGCTTGTTGTGTTATCGACTCGTAGAATCACTGGATGTGCACACTTGCTTTTTGATTTCGCAGGATATATAATACTTCTTCTCAAGACCTCTAGGGTTTCATTATAATATGTGCTGTTAAAGGTGCGAAGATAGGAATTTATTACTGCTATCTTCTCCCTTCTCCATTCTACCCCACAGGGTTTTTCCTCGCCAGCACCGCAGGCTCCCTTCTTCCTTCTCCATTCTTCACAAACATGCTTCACTTCCACCTTCCAACACGTCTGATTGGTTATTTTAGTGGTGCCATGCCGTATTTCTACTAGGTCGAGGGGATTAATCGGGGCTGTGCTAGCGATGCTAGATTTTTGTCTCATCAAATAATATATCAAAAATACTACCATAAAACAAAGTTTGATAGTTATCAAAACTCCTCCATACCTCCAATTTTGTCGCTGGCGGTTGATAGCTTTAAGTTGTTCATCAACTGTGTCCGGTGGGTCTTCTAGCTTAGTACTAGAGCTTAGCTCTAGTATTACTAGCTTGCTACAACCTTGCTCTTCCTCCATCTCGTAGCTCCGTTTCATGCTTTCTTCTTTTGGTCTTGTCCTTTAAGGACTGTTGCGTTTTAACATCTCATTAGCTCCTCCTCCTTTTCTTGGGGGTTGGCCTTCATTACACAATTATCTTATCTTTTTACAAAAACTTATTTTATTTTAAAATAGGCGGGTTTTTTTTTTTTTTTCCCTTCTTAATTTATTGATAATCAATCTTCCTAGCTTTTTTGATCTTTTGACCACTTATCTTCATCATGTCTGGCCCTTCCCTCCATTCCGCCTTTGACCTCGTGGCTGGAGTTTCCAATACTTTACCCATCTCCATCCGTTCCTCCTTGGAAAAAATGGAATGAGGGGCCCTTCTACACTTTCTCACCAATTCTTTCCATCTAGGTGATCTATACTCACATGGATTTGCCTTGTTAAAACTAGGACATCCACGTAGCGACCGATACACTCGGCGGTCGCCAACTACATGTCCTTCACCGGTACAACCCGGGTATGGACATCCTTGACACCATTTTTCCTTTGGGCGACCTCTAAGGTCAGATTTTCCCCTGACATGGGTCACTCGTTCTTGCCCAAGCCTTCCCTCACTTAATGAACTCGCATTAAGTTTTTCTAGCTTTTCTGTGGCCACCTGGGCTAATGCCATCATCTTCTCATTACCACTAGGCCTTATTTTTTCACTCTTTTCATCTCTATAGGTTCTACCACTATACATTCTTATCTGTGCACTACTATGGCACTCCCTATAAAAAGTACATTTGGGGTGAAGCCGCTTGGCCTCCTCCTCCGTACTCATCGACACTTCCATTCCCAATGAGTATATACCCTCATAAGGTTTCATGGCCATCATTATTTTTACTTTTATCCAGTATCCTGTGTCCGACCTCGTATCTTGTTGAGGCGACACCACTGGACTCACCCTTACTACTGCTGTTTTAGCCTTATATTCCATTTTATCCAATGTAGCGTACATTAACACATTACTACTACACATACTACTAATATGTATTACCCTTTCTTGTGGGACGTCAGGTAATGTTTCCATCGGAATATCCCCTCGGGCTAACACACCATTGATTACTGTGGCCCAGGGTACCCCTGGTTCAACTACACACTTAGGTTCAACATATATTAGAGTTGGCGTCGCCTCCGAGCCAACAATAAGCGGAGCCGGGCGATACTCACCTCCTTCTGGCGGCCAGTTGTTGTAAAGCAGCGCCTGAAATCTTGGGTCGCACGTCCTCTCGTTTATCTCCATCGGCCAATAGGTCAGCAAATCGGAACTCAGCGACTTTATCGGGGTTTCCGCTCTAGTTAGCTGCCACCCTTCGGCTTCCCCAGCTCTTATCAGTGAACCTCTTTCCATTCTCATCCAACAATGTTGACAATACAATACCTTCTCTCCATCCCACATACATTTACAATACTGTGCATCTGTATTCTCTTGCGGGGCTAAATCCCACTGAACATGCACTTTTATTCTAGGTAGGCTCTTTATTCTACAATACCCACATACCTGTATTTCAAGTATCTTAGCCGTGCCTACCTCGCTCAAATCCGGCTTAAGCCCGTCCAACCAGCCTTCGTCGGATATCTGTTCCACATTCCACTGGCTCCTCAACTCCTCGCTTCCACTACAAATTATGCAGGTCAAGATAGCCGGTTGCCAACTAAAATCTTCTACTCTATTAACAATATATCCTCTTATTGCATTTATCCAAAGATTAAATGCCCTACCAACCATTACTTCCTTTTCAGTCCTCCGCACGATGACAGCTCCTTTCACCATAACGAGCTTGACAAAGGCCGGAGTGGCTGCTTCCATTTTTTAATTATTTGTCTTACTCCTTAGCTTTAGGCTGAATTAACTGGCATTGGTTTTAGCTGCTCTACCCCTTGGAGTCCCTTCTTTTTTAATCGCACTGTATTTCTGTCTAAAACTTCTTCGATGATGTCAGATTGGTCATACTTTGCTTTTACTGCCTGGCTATCAGATGGACCATGAGATTTTATCCACACTCTCTGTCCTACCTGAAATGGGCACTTTCCTTTCTGAGTGTTTTCTGTACTTTGCATTCGTCCTACCTCAGGAGCGACAAAGGGGCGCTGGTTTAACTCCTCTGAAGGGGAAGGTCTATCTGCTCTGCTCCTCCCATTCAAGTCCTTGACCAACTCCACCAATTTTTCACTCCATTCTTTTCCATTAGCATTTTTCCCGAGCCAACTTTTAACTAGGCCAATGGTTCGTTCAGCCACGCCATTAGCTTGAGGGGTGTAAGGCGGAGAGTAAGTCCTTATTATTCCCCACTTTTGACACCACCTGTCTATTGTAGCGTTTTTGAAATGAGTTCCATTGTCAGTTCTTAACTCTCTCGGTATGCCTAACCACATACAACCCTCTTCCAGCGTTTTTAGTACGCTATTAGCATTCGCATTACGCACCGCTTTTAATCCAAAATGTCCTGACATCGAATCTACAAGCACAACAAGATACTTCTCACCTTTAGTGCCGTTTACTCCCATGGGGCCTGCTACGTCCATGCAAACTGATGCCCATGGAACAGTGCTTTTAATCGTCAATCCGTCCATTCGTTGCCCTCGGCGTCCTGCATTATACTTATTACACAACTCACAATTTCGTATAACTGAACGGATTTTCTTTTCTGGGATCCAAAGTTCCAGTTTCTCCAGCTCTCTCTTTATGGGCAAGGCACCTCCATGGCCTAGCGCTTCATGTACGGCCTTAGTAACCTCACACACAAACTCATCTGGGACCACTTTTCCTCCTTTGGGAGTATTGTCCCATTTTTCTGCTCCTACAATTACCAATCTTCTCTCTTGGACGTATTTATCTATTTCATCATTTCCTCTCCAGTGAGCCCCCTCCTTGACGTGGGCTTTCTGGTGAACAACATCGATAGTCATATTTAACCTTAACTCGGCTATTTTCTTCGATAACTCGGCATGAGCAATTTCTTTACTCCTCGCTCCTTCAAACCCATTTTCTTCCCAAATGGATAAATCTTCTCTGAGCGCCTGGGCGCAATAGTGACTATCGGTTATAAGTCTTACTCGACTCACGTGTAATCTTATGGCCTCTAACAATCCTTCTAACACCGCTGTAGCCTCTCCTGCTTGGGCACTACCAGGAGTCTGACCTTTTCGGCGGCATATCTCTTTACCACTACTGTTGCTATGCCCATTATTTTGGGAAATTCACTCACGAACACTCCTGTTTCCTTCACCGACCTTTCCACCTCAGCTGCGAGGTCGGCAAGACGGATTGAAGGGTTGTTTACTTCCAGGTGCCTTCTTGCTCCTGGTGGCCATCGATCTACACCTTCGCCCAGTAGCATAACCACTACTGGTATATCTGGTTATTCTAGAGGATGGGGTGCAGGCATTAACCCTGCTACCCCCTCTGTAGGGCTGGGGGGCTTTCCCCTCCCATTTCTCCCTATTATTCTTTCCATTACTTCACTAGCGTGTTCTATAGCCCGCTTTGCTTTCTTATTGTAGGAGTGGAGCTATCTATTTCCGAAGCCTTCCCCGCGCGCTTTGGGTTCAGGGACGTACTTTAGCTCCTGGTTACTCAGCTCCGTACCCATGTACGTTGCCTCTACTGCTATCAGGACTACCGACTTCGAGTTTCCTACCTTTACTCGTCGGCGGATGTCCTCTCTCAAACGGTGGGGTGTGTTGTCCTCTCGGGTCGGTTGTAATCCTTCCCGCTTCTCTTCTCCGGGATCTGGATGTCTTCTTGTTCCAATGGACACGTCTGCTAGGAACCGAAAAAGGCTGCCTCCACTAGAACATTAGTCTAGTGGAAACTCCTACCTTCCCTCCTTGGTTCTCGACGACTTTCTTCTTGTGCCAATGGACACTCCTGTCAAAACCGAAAAAGGCTGCTTCCACTAGAACATTAGTCTAGTGGAAACTCCTACCTTTTCTCCTTGGTTCTCGACGACTTTCTTCTTGTGCCAATGGACACTCCTGTCAAAACCGAAAAAGGCTTCTTCCACTAGAACATTAGTCTAGTGGAAACACCTACCTTTCCTCCTAGGTTCTCGACGACTTTCTTCTTGTGCCAATGGACACTCCTGTCGGGAACCAAAGTTTAAAATTTTCTCAAAAACCCCCGGAGAAAAGGCAAAGGATAGGAGATCAAGTCTTGGTTTATTGCGTCCGCCTCTGTTAATGTGTCCACTATCAAAGAAAAGGGACTATATATATCTTCCGGCACCCCGCAATAACTAAGCAAAGAGTACGGTAGTCTTGCTAAATATGGATACCTATGATAACAAACAAATAAAATAGGCAACCGCACCCAATATGGAAGGCCTAAATACCGTAGACCATAGTTTATCATCACACTACTAAAGGAGACTGCTTCTCCTCAAGCAGCTCTCCACTACTAACTCTAACTGTTCAAGCCCTCCTCCTCTTTGTGGGCGGGCTTGAACCACCCCTTGACTCAGCCCCTCCCTCAGGAATGCGCGGCGCAGCGCGCTCTACCAAGTACACTATCAGTACCTTCACAGCTGATCAGAGCAGCAGGTCGCTGTTAAAGCCCATTCACTTTGAATGGCCTTCTCACACTCAACCTCTTTTAGAGTGCAAGTCTCATGGGGGAGCCAGTCACCGTTTCATTAACACAAAATAGTACAATCAACTTCGACTCAAAAATCACACTAGATTTTCACAATTAAAGAAGCTCTTTTCCATGAAACACTATTCATCAAAGAGACTATTTTGTGTTAGCTCAGGGTCGTATGACATGACAATTTATCAGCGAGTTTGCTATCAGCTCTAAGCTCTGTGCCCTCCGCTCAGAGCCGCAAGCTTCGCTCACTCGGGTTCCTGTTTTGGGCCTCGATCGATCCCGATTTTGACAAAAATGAGTCAATCGAAGCCCCACGTTATGGGCGCCACATGTCAACTTCCGCTTACCCGCAGGACTTAAATCGGGAAATATGTCCTGATCGACTCTCCAATTAAAGGGTTAGAAATTCCCCTTTTTCCTCACCAGCTCTAAGGCGTCAGCGTGAGGAGACGGGAATTAAATAAGCCGATATATCAAAGTGGATTCACCTAGGTTTGTTCACTGTCATCTTATCATGAGGCCAATCCGTTTTCATACACCTATCAATCCTGAGTGAGTAACCACACACACAGAGCCCAGGAATGCTAGCATGTACACCTCACTTCATTGGCAGCTCCACTTCTCTGAGTTGTTTGCATTTGTTATTGACCTAGTAATTTAATAATCCTTGTTAGGATCATACGGATTTGTTACATATCAAGCAGGAGTATTTGACTTATATTAATACAGATGGAAGCATTGGTTAGAGGTTATTCAAATGCACTTACCTTCTTCCAGACGTCCGTTACTGTTGTCCGTCTTGGAAAAAATAATGAGGTGGACTTAAAATGTCCGAAATAAATGAAATAAAATCAAAAAAATAATGAGGGCTCATCAAACGTCCCAAATAAAATCATAAACAAACATTAAGGTCTTATAGAACGACCAAAGAATAAAAATAAAATCATAAACAAATGTGAAGGTCTTATAGAACGACCAAATTATAAAAATAAAATCATAAGCAAATGAAAAGGTCTTATAGAACGACCAAATTATAAAAATAAAATCATAAACAAATGAAAAGGTCTTATAAAACGACCAACTTAT
>NW_027520275.1:17500-20000 GCF_051991245.1 Festucalex cinctus
CTTTTTTAAAATATAACGGTTAGTCTAGAAATCGCAAATTATCTTACATGTCCGCGCCTCGCCTGCTAGTGTCTGCCATGTTTCGCCGCCATCTTTCTGCTACGGGTGCCGTCAAAGACAAATTTCAGCGCTCCATTTCTTAACGCGTTTTTGGAACGCACTTCCGGTTTGTATGGCGACCGCATGTCCACGAAGAAGAAGGGTTTCCGGTCCCCGAAGAGAGCATTATCAAGCATCACACTTACTTTGGGAATTTATTTTATTTCAGCGCGACAAAACAAGAGTTTATATTGTAGCCGCATTTGCCAGATGGAGAGAAATGAGGAACAGACTAGGTTTGGGACGTGCCGGTGCCTTCGACTGCTTTCTACTTGACCGGTAAGTAAGAGTACATTTGTGTTTACGTTTTGAGAGCGAGAGAAAAAGTATACTCCGTACTAATTAATACGATGTTCGTACCTTTGTTTTACGATCACTGTATCTGTTGATTAGCAACTCCGCACCACTCGAACGATTTCGTTATGTAGCTACATGCTTTGAAAAAAAAAAAAGATTCCCGCTGGCACGTTATATTTAGAGTAAATGCGCAAGTTATTGTGTAATGTAATGTAACTGTGATTTCGGAGGTATATTTGCCCATAACTTCAATAGAGAATCTAAAGCATACTGTATTAGTGGAGGAGTTGAAAATTATTTTCGTTGTGGTTGGTGAAAATAGGGTTCTCGAAATTAATTTTCGGCAGGGAATAACTTTCTGGACTTAAATGCTGGCTGTGCCGTAAGCACTGCTAGAGTCTGAACTCTCTCACTCAAGTGTGTACTGGTCCATTGTGTAATTGGGTGCACAAGAATTTACAGGCTGCCACGTTTTCCACGGAAATTCGACAAGCAAGCAGCCTTTGCATATTCTATGCAGTATGCAGTCAAGTTACTTTTATCTAGCTAATACAATGTTTTGGGCCCAAAAACTAAAGATCTTACCTCTATTTTGGGGGCTTTGTTGGAAAGTTGGTGACATATAGTAGTATCATCAATTATTCTATTTTATTTTATAATTGTGTTTTTGTTTGTGTCACACTAGATCAACAGCCAAACTTGAGGGGTTCCAGAACCATATTCTGATGTATACAAGCATTCATGCACCGTTTAAATACATCACCGACCTGCAAGAAAAAAAAATATCAAGGGGAGAGTCAGCAGCCATATTGGAATGCCCCGAATGAGGACACTTGAATGGAGGACCCCAGAAGGCTTCGGTGTTGTACCACCAGTATCTCCACCTACCATATCTGAGCTGCAACAAACTGAAGTCAGCCGACGTCTTGGTATGTCATTTACATATGGATGGCATTGCACACTACATGAACTTTTTGTGTGAAGCAATACGGAATGGTCACATGTACAAGCACCACTTGTTTTACACAGGACCTGCTGACCAGGTGTCTGAAGCCATGGAGTGACTCCTCCCTCACTTTCCTCAGCAAGCCTTTGAAGAATATGATATCATCGTTGGTGGGAACATGCCCTCACTCCATAACATGTACCTTTGCAGTCAAGGAGCATGTCAAACTTAATAAAACCAGCAAACATTGAAGTGACTTCATTTTTACTGCAGTCTGTTCACACAATCAATGGACAAGCCTTCCTTAATTTTGCCCCAATAACATCATAGAGTAGGCGAAAAGTAGTGTTACAGATCATACTGTGTTCGGGAGAGTTTGAGGAATGTTGCAATGTTAATGGGGGGCAATGTCAGCACACACACACACACACACACAAAAAAACATCATGGTATTGAGTTAATCAGATATTTTAGCTGTGTACAACACATACCTGCTCTGTAACACTACTTTTGGCCCAAACCTGTATGTCTATTTTCCATATTTTGAAATGCACAGCGTATTGGTAAAATTCTGGAACAACTGCAATTCATGTAGCTCATTATATTCTAACAGCATTTTTTTTTTTTTTTTTAGTTAATATGTTCATTTCATGTAGACTTTTATTTTACTTTATTTTATTCATTCATTTTCATGTACTGTACCTTACATTCATTGGCCAATGAAGAATTCCTTGTCATTGCAAGCATTTATAATAATTCTCCAGGCTTTTGATGTTTTACATTTCTAGTCATGTAAAATAGTGTTAGGTTAGGTGTCGAATGAACACTGCATGTTGACGCCAAAGGAAATAGTATTTTTTAGTTATTCAAAATGTACAAATTAACACACAACAACAATATACAAGTTATACAAACTACAACAACAAGTGTCAGACATGGACTAATTATATGCCAGGTAAAAAACCTTTGTATTGTCCTCAAGGATCTGGGAAAGTGTCACTTATTTGCTACAAGTCCACCAAGGTGCTGCAGTCTGGGATCCAGGTACAGGAAATCATGGTGGTGCTGATGTGGGATCCAGGTACAGGAAATCATGGTGGTGCTGATGTGTCAAAAAGTATTTCTTGGTGTCAGTCTATCAGCTGGACTTGGATATCT
>NW_027520275.1:25000-207500 GCF_051991245.1 Festucalex cinctus
AGGGACTTTTTTGGCTCCATATTGAATTGCAGCCGAGACTTTGGCAGCGTAAGATGGCATATGGCCACGTAAGATGGCGTCTTGCCCCACGTATAGCATGTTGCCCCCCGTAAGATGGCATATGGCAACGTAAGATGGCGTAGTGCCCCGCGTAGGATGAGTATATTGCCCCACGTGTAAATGGGTGCATATAGCCCCACGTAGGCTGAAATGTGTTTTTGTTTAAACAGGAACTGACTAAGCTCTGTGGTGTGCGTAGCTTAGTAACCAGTTTCCTGTGTGCGCTTGTGTAAAGAATGAGCTCCAATGTTATGTGCTTGTCACTCACTCAACTGTATGTGACTGTGGACATGCCCTAACACGTCCCAACATGCCCTAACTTGTCTCAGCGCATTGATATGCAAAGGGACTACAAGTGACTGAAAAGACTTGCGGAAGGACACCTTCACCAAGAGGAAGCTGTGACACGCAACCAAGGTTATAAAAGTTCGTTCCTTGTGAGGATCGAGGCTCTTCCGTCGACGATGTCCATCGACCTGTTCCTGCGATAGACCTGTAAGGAGTGTGTTGTTAGAGAACTGTTCAGCAGAGTGATAGGACTTAGGTTTTTCTCGGAGGACCTTTGGCTGTTAGCTGCGAGCGGGGACTTTTCTCACCAAATTGGGTAATGTACAACGCTTTATTAAATAAGATGTTTAAAAGGAAGTTATGAACGGTAAATCGCGTGTAGGGACGGAGCCATTTAATACACTCCCATATCTTCAAATTTATTTTTAGCCAAAAACGTCTTATTTTAAATTTAGGTCTTGAGCTCTTTAGAGAAGTGATCAATCTTAGAAGGCTCTATTCAAAGGTTTAAATGATTATGTTTGATTTCCCTTTTCCTATTTCATTTTATATTTTATTAATTTTAATTTTTATTGTATTTGTGATTTTTGAAATTTATAATTGCGCCTGGTGTTTGGCGAACGCGCATTAAAGAATTTAAAAATTGTTTTATATTCCTGTTATTATTGAAATAAAATATTGAAAGACAATTTTTGCTTTAATTGTTTTATTTGTTTCTTTCGGTTTTGTTTTATTATTTTTGGGACGTTTTGCTAAGTCCAGGTCATTTTATAAGACCTCCTTATTTTCCTTCGAGACGGACAGCAGTAACGGACGCTTGGAAAAGAGGTAAATGCATTTTAATAACATTTGATGAATGTTTTCCATTTGTATTAATAAAGTCAAATACTCCTGCTTTATATGAAACAAGTCCGTATGATCCTAACAAGGATTATTAAATGACTAGGTTAATAACAAATGCAAACAACTAAGAGAGGTGGAGCTGCCAAGTAAGTGAGGTGTTCAGTCTATTATTCCTGGGTTCGTGTGGTTGCTCATTCAGGAGTAATAGGTGGATGAAAACGGATTGACCTCATGATAAGAAGACAGTGAACAAACCTAGGTGAGTCCACTTCGATATATCGGCTTAACTAATTCTCGTCCCCTCACTTTGACGCCTTAGAGCCGGTGAGGGAAAAGGGGAATTACTGACCCATTGATTGGAGAGTCGATCAGGACATATTTCCCGATTTAAGTCCTGCGGGTAAGCGGAAGTTGACATGTGGCGCCCATACGTGGGGCTCGATTGACTCATTTTTGTCAAAATCGGGGTCGATCGAAGCCCGAACAGGAACCCGAGTGAGCGCGACTCTGAGCTGGGGGCACCGTGCTTGGAGTTGACGGCGAACTCGCTGATAAATTGTCATGTCGGACGACCCTGAGCTAACACAAAATTAGTCTCTTTGATGAAAATGTTTCATGGAAAAGAACTGCTTTAATTGTGAAAAACTAGTGTGATTTTTGAATTGAAGTTGATTGTACTATTTTGTGTTAAAGGAACGGTGACTGGCCCCCCAGGAGACTTACACTCAAACAGAGGCTGAGTGTGAGAGAGCCATTCAAAGTGAATGAGCTTTTACAGCGACCTGCTGCTTTGGTCGGCTGTGAAGGTACTGATAGTGTACCTGGTAGAGCGCGCTGCACCGCGCATTCCTGAGGGAGGGGCTGAGTCAAGGGGTGGTTCAAGCCCGCCCACAAAGAGGAGGAGGGCTTGAACAGTTAGAGTTGATGGTGGAGAGCTGCTCGGAGAGAAGCAGTCTCTTTCAACTGTGTGATGATAAACTATGGTCTACGGTATTTAGGCCTTCCATATTGGGTGCGGTTGCCCATTTTAGTGGCTTGTTATTGTAGATATCCATTTATAGCAAATCTACCATAATCTTTGCTTGGTTATTGCGGGGTGCCCGAAAATATTTATGGTCCCTTTTCTTTGATAGCGGACCCATTGACCGAGGCTGCCGCCGCTACAGGCATAACCCTGATCCCCCATCCCCGGCCTTTCCTCCTTGTATTTTTGCGGAAATTTTAAGTTTTCGGTTCCCGACAGGAGTGTCCATTGGCACAAGAAGAAAGTCGTCGAGAACCAAGGAGAAAAGGTAGGAGTTTCCACTAGACTAATGTTCTAGTGGAAGCAGCCTTTTTCGGTTCTGACAGGAGTGTCCATTGGCACAAGAAGAAAGTCGTCGAGAACCAAGGAGAAAAGGTAGGAGTTTCCACTAGACTTATGTTCTAGTGGAAGCAGCCTTTTTCGGTTCTGACAGGAGTGTCCATTGGCACAAGAAGAAAGTCGTCGAGAACCAAGGAGAAAAGGTAGGAGTTTCCACTAGACTAATGTTCTAGTGGAAGCAGCCTTTTTCGGTTTTGACAGGAGTGTCCATTGGCACAAGAAGAAAGTCTTCGAAGAGCCTAGGAGAAGAGGTAGGTGTTTCCACTAGGCTAATGTTCTAGTGGAAGCAGCCTTTTTCGGTTTTGGCAGGAGTGTCCATTGGCACAAGAAGATAGCCAGATCCCGGAAAAGGGAAGCGGAGAGGAATACAACCGATTTGGAAGGACGGTACACCCCACCGTTTGAGAGAGGACATCCGCCGACGAGTAAAGGTAGGAAACCCGAAAGCGGTAGTCCCGGAAAGTGGAGGCAACGTACACGGATACGGAGCTGAGTAACCAGGAGCTATAGTACGTCCCTGAAACCCAAAGTACACGGGTAGGCTTCGGAAATAGATAGCTCAACTCCTACAATAAGAAGCAAAGCGGGCTATAAAACACGCTAGTGAGGTAATGGAAAAATTAATAGGGAAAAATGGGAGGGAAAAGTCCCCCAGCCCTACGGAGAGGGGAGCAGGATTAAAGCCTGAATTCCGTCCTCTAGAACAAGTAGATATACCAGTAGTAGTTATGCTGCTGGGTGAAGGTGTAGATCGATGGCCACCAGGAGCCAGAAGGCACCTGGAGATAAACAACCCTTCGATCCGTCCGACAGACCTCGCAGTCGAGGTGGAAAGGGCGGTGAAGGAAACGGGAATGTTTGTGAGTGAATTTCCCGAAATAATGGGCATAGCAACAGTAGTGGTGAACCACCCCCAGGAGGGATGCACCTCTGGGACGGTGGGCCTTTGGGTCCACTGGTGGTCTATGTTGTTGGAGGTGTATAATGTGATGGAAGTGGTTAGTACCGGAGTCCAGTGGGACCCGACGATAAAATCCCTTGCCGAGAAAATGCACATAAAGGTGGAATTGGCAAATCCCAAGGGGATTGAAGCTTTAAGCCTCGACCTTTGGGAACAACCGGAGTTGAGAGAGCTCCGGATAGCGAGGCAGCGGTTTGCTGAAGCCGCAAGTGAAGAGGGCTTTTATGATACGGGCTCAGGTGTCCCAGTAATGGAGGACGCAGGAGCATCGGGGAATGAAAGCTCAGGGATAACTGTGAGAATGACTCCCCTGATAAGAACGGCGGCCCTTGGCGGGCTGCCGGAGGAAACTAAAAAGGTTTCAATCGGGAATGGAGTGGTATTGTGTCACTATGTGGGGAGCCCCTGGCAAATACAAGGGGATGCTATAGTGATAATTACAGATAGATCATTAAAACCACATAGTAAAGTGCTTAGGAACATTTTAAGGCAGGAAGCAGGACAAGAATATGAATTAGAGGTTAAACAGGAATTACAGAAAAATTATCAGCGGCCAATAATAGCGGCAAAAACTAGTGGCGGGAACACTCCCTATGGCATGATAATTCACGTGCCAGGGACAGAGTGGAACCCTAAAAGCGAGCAGTCACAATATGCGGACGAAATGGCAAAAACATTGGAGAGAGGGGTTGACAAAGCGCTAGGTGAAGGAGCGGAGAGAATAGTGATAGATGTAAATTGGATTAAAACTGGGAAAATGCAGTGGCAACAGGCTGAGTCCATAGCTGTGGCGGCCTTCACCTTAAGAGCTAAGACTCCCGTGACAACACCATCGGGAGTAGAATTTGTGGTAGCAATATCAAAAAAGCAGAGAGAGGAGCGAGTTAAATCAGTGACAGATGAGATTTTAACCCGTACTAGGCAGATGGATCGTGAACGGCGCCAGCTCCAGCAATCGATAACCGGAAAACTCAGGGACTCGCCCCAGTCACCTTCCCCAGTTAAAACAACTCCCGTGCCTTCCCCGGTAAGTGGAGGGATGTCAGGAGCTGCCCGGGTGGTAGAGGATGAAGAGCGAGCGGGACCGAGCAGACAGGCCCCGAAGGGGAAAAGCAAAGCCCCAAGGGGAACAGTAACCTTTAGCCCCGTCACGTCTACCCCTGGAACAGCGCGGGACCCCTTTCCGGGACGACCCCCCATGATGCCGGTGCCCCTGCCAGAAGATGGGAGCGAAGAGGAGGACGGTGGAGAGCAAGCTCCTGTTCCGACCGCGATTGGCGCTAATCCCGCTGATGAGGACCGAGACTCAACCTCGTCAGAAGATGACCCGGCCAACCCCGGCCAGAACCCAAAAATAGTTACAAGACCAGTGAATCGAAGAAAGAAAAATCCTCAACCTACGTTTGATGTGTACCGGTCCTCAGAAAGGATAGCTAGGGATGTTAGCCTGGGATGGATCGAGACAAAGGATGGGCGAAAAGCGTACATACCCGAGGCAGGGCAAGTAAATCGCCCTTATCCACCGGCCTGGCTCAATAAGCTAGATAGTAAAATGCCTCTAACTATGCGAATAACTTATCGCGAGGCTGTTAACATTTTACAGGCTCCGCCATACACCACATTACTTGCTCACCAAGACCTGACTAAGAATTTCAGGGAAGGTTACGTGGCGGTGGCACATGATTTTATGTTAAGACGGCTCAAAAAAGCAATAAATGATAAAGCAAAATGTGAGCTGAGAGCCGACGATGATTTAAATTCAGATTCAGATAATGATGGAGCAGCGGTTACTTTAACAGTACCAGCTGCCCCGAGAGCCTCCTTGAACCAGCAGTCCCAATATATGACACAGTTGGGATCAACTACAATAGTACCAAACCCAATAAATCAGCCACACGACATAGAGGGTGATGTGCAACAATTTAAGACCTTAAAGGAGTTGGTTCGCCAAAAAGGTAGGCTAGAGACAGCTAAAGAGTATTTAGTTGAGACATGGCCCATGATTAGGGACGCGCCAGGAGGAGATGGCGCGAAGAAGCTATGGCTTCAGTACATCATCGCTAGCCCCGTCGGACCAAACGAAACACCACAACAGGTCTACGAAAGGTGGGTGGATGGCGAAGATGAAGATGAAGATGCCCATGTTAACAGGGCTAGAGAGCAACTCAAAAGGGACGTTTCACTGCTAAACGTGTGGCACAAAATTAAAGAAGTTATATCGCCAAATAGGTATATCAAAGTGCTGCGGATGATTGTTAAGGACAAAGGGAACGAAGCTGTCTTTGTGAAAATGGCTCCAAATAGCACGACGCTGAAAATTGAAGCCTCCGTTAAGAAGTGGGATCGCCTGAATAAGCATAACGCTGAGAAGAGGAGAACCGGACCAATCGCTAGTCGCACCCGAGGGAACGAACAGCAAGTCCAGCAGGGAACTCAGCGACCAGTTCAGACTGTCCCCTATGTGAGACCTCAGCAACAGAGAATGAGTGGAAATCAGAGACCGGCCACTCAGCCAGGACAGCAGACGAGGCCCCAACCAAGACAACAGCCAGCGGTGCGAAGACCAGGTCCGGCATACATGCCCAAAGAAGAATTTGACAAACTAAACCCAGAAGAAAGGAAGGCCTTCCTCGAGGCGCGCAAGGCTGCAGCCTCCGGGGGGCCTGGAAAATAATGGAGACAGAGGCACGGGTCACCCTGGAAGGGGTTTACAGAATAGGGGATAACCTATATGCTAAGGAGGAGGGAGTGCCCTATTTAGTAGACACAGGGGCCGAGGTGTCCATGACCCGTAGAGCCTTAAAACAAATCGGACACCTACAAGTAATGGTAGCTGATGGCTCGATTGCCAAAATGCCGGTAGGAATTTGGAAGGGAATTGTGTGGGTAGTAGGACCTCACAATTTGTTGACGTTAAAAGATGCAGAAGAAATGAAAAAGTCTAAAAATAAAAGGCAGGTTGCGAAAAAGAGATGGGAAAAACTAAAACCGAAATTAGTGAGAGTAGGCCCTACAAAAGTAATACTTGATCAAGAATGGTATAAGTCAGTAGATGTACCAGCCGTAAAAGCCCAACAAATCCAAGACAGTGTATTGACACTGGAAGGGAAAAAGAAATTAGGTGAAATTCTAGACAAAGCCGCTATCGCACATTTTAAAAATGATTGCGGTGATTTAGGAGCAAAATATATGCATACTATAAGTGGAGGGGTACATCCGCCCGTAAGGCAATATCCCCTCAACCCCGGAGCAGTTGCCGAAATGGAGGTAATTGTAAAAGAATTATTAGCACTTGGTATTATTCGTGAAGAGCTAAACCCGATTACCAATAGCCCAATTCAAGCTGTTAAAAAACCTGAAGCGGTAGGAGGGGGTTGGAGGCCAGTCATTAACTTCAAAGCTTTGAACCGCCGTACGGTGGCTAACCGAGCGAGCCTCATAAACCCCCAGGCGTCTTTAAAAACATTAAGAGTAAAAAAGTATAAATCATGTATTGACCTTGCAAATGGATTCTTTTCCCTGAGAATTGCCAAAGCATCACAAGGGAAAACAGCGTTTACGCATAAAGGAAAAGCATACGTTTGGCAGCGTTTGCCGCAGGGATATAAAAATTCCCCGAACGTATTTCAATCAGCTGTCTTGCATGTTTTGGAAGGTCTCCCAGTCACAGTATACATTGATGATGTGTTCATTGCTAGTGACACGGAGGAGGAACATTTGGAAACTTTGCAGGCCGTAATCGAGCGAGTGACGGCGGCAGGATTGAAGCTAAATCTTAAAAAATGTCAGCTTGCCAGATTTCAGGTAGATTACCTGGGATTCCAAGTGTCTGAAGACTTGGGGCTGTCGCAAGCGTATCGAGAAAAAATAGAAAAAATTTTGCCGCCAACGTCCGAGAACGAACTGCAGAAAATATTAGGATTGTGTAATTATGTTCGAGATCATGTTCCGTTTTATCAGAAATTTGCGAGACCCCTTTATGGCCGATTGCGTAAAAATCCTAACGAAAAGAAAACAAAAGATTGGCCGTGGTCGGCTAAAGACCAAGAAAATTTAGAAGGGCTCAAAAACGCAGTAAAAAATGCTATACGCCTCGAACCGAGAAGCTTGGAAGTTAGGCTAGTTGCTGAGATTCAATGTGATGAAGATAATGCAATGGTAAGTGTTAGTAATGAAGGTGCCGGCTTGGTAACATTGTGGACTTATACTATAAATAATGTTGAGAAAAAGTTTCCCCAGGAGGAGAGAGAATTAGCGGTTCTTGCTAAATATTGGGGAACATTAAAAGACTTAGCCCAGGGACAAGGCATAAAAGTTGTTACGCAGAGTCAAGTACATCGCTACCTGCGTAAAGACACATTAGAAAGTACTAAAGCGACTAATGTGAGATGGGGAAGGTGGGAAGATATCCTGCTAGACCCCGATTTAGAGATAGGACCAGCAAAATCCATATCTAAAAAACAGGCGAAAACTGTAAATGGTGAGGAGAAGCCATATGAATGGGTTTTATACACAGATGGTTCTAAAAAGGGTGAAGACCAGAATGCCCACTGGGGCTTCATCCTGAAACACAATGGTAAAGAGGTATGCCGCCGAAAGGGTCAGACTCCTGGTAGTGCCCAAGCAGGAGAGGCTACAGCGGTGTTAGAAGGATTGTTAGAGGCCATAAGATTACACGTGAGTCGAGTAAGACTTATAACCGATAGTCACTATTGTGCTCAGGCGCTCAAAGAAGACTTATCCATTTGGGAAGAAAATGGGTTTGAAGGAGCGAGGAGTAGAGAAATTGCTCATGCTGAGTTGTGGAAGAAAATAGCCGAGTTAAGGTTGAATATGACTATCGATGTTGTTCACCAGAAAGCCCACGTCAAGGAGGGGGCTCACTGGAGAGGTAATGATGAAATAGATAAATACGTCCAAGAGAGAAGAGTGGTAATTGTAGGAGCAGAAAAATGGGAAAATACTCCCAAAGGAGGAAAATTGGTCCCGAATGAGTTTGTGTGTGAGGTGACTAAGGCCGTACATGAAGCGCTAGGCCACGGAGGTGCCTTGCCCACAAAAAGAGAGCTGGAAAAACTGGAACTTTGGATCCCAGAAAAGAAAATTCGTTCAGTTATACGAAATTGCGAGTTGTGTAATAAGTATAATGCAGGACGCCGAGGACAGCGAGTGGACGGATTGACGATTAAAAGCACTGTTCCATGGGCATCAGTTTGCATGGACGTAGCAGGCCCCATGGGAGTAAGCGGCACTAAAGGTGAGAAATATCTTATTGTGCTTGTTGATTCGATGTCAGGACATTTTGGTTTAAAAGCTGTACGTAATGCGAATGCTAATAGCGTGCTGAAAACACTAGAAGAGGGTTGTATGTGGTTAGGCATACCGAGAGAATTAAGAACTGACAATGGAACTCATTTCAAAAACGCTACAATAGACAGGTGGTGTCAAAAGTGGGGAATAATAAGAACTTATTCGCCGCCCTACACCCCTCAAGCTAACGGCGTGGCTGAAAGGACCATTGGTCTAGTTAAAAGTTGGCTTGGGAAAAATGCTAATGGAAAAGAATGGAGTGAGAAATTGGTGGAGTTGGTCAAGGATTTGAATGGGAGGAGCAGAGCAGATAGACCTTCCCCTTCGCAGGAATTGAACCAGCGCCCCTTTGTCGCACTTGAGGTAGGACGGATGCAAAGCACACAACACCCTCAAAAGGGAAAGTGTCCATTTCAGGTAGGACAGAGAGTGTGGGTAAAATCTCATGGTCCTTTTGATAGTCAGGCAGTGAAAGCGAAATATGACCAATTTGACATCGTTGAAGAAGTTTTAGACAGAAATACAGTGCGACTGAAGAAGAAGGGAGTCCAAGGGGTAGAGCAGCTAAAACCGATACCAGTTAATTCAGCCTGAAGTTAAGGAGTAAGACAAATAATTAAAAATGGAACCAGTCCCTCCGGACTTTGTCAGGCTCGTTATGATGAAGGGAGCTGTCATCGTGCGGAGGACGGAGAAGGTGATAATGGTCGGTAAGGCATTTAATCTTTGGATGAATGCAGTGAGAGGATATATTAGTAATAGAGTGGAAGATTTTAGTTGGCAACCGGCTGTCTCGACCTGTGTAATTTGCAGTGGAAACGAGGAGTCGAGGGAACAGTGGAATATAGCCAATAAGTATTGGGTAGATGGCTTTAAGCCAGACCTGAGTAAAATAGGCCCGGCTAAGGTGCTTGAAATACAGGTGTGTGGATACTGTAGAATAAAAAGCCTACCTAGGATAAAAGCGTATGCTCAGTGGGACTTAGCCCCGCAAGAGAATACAGAGGCACAGCATTGTGAATGTTTGTGGGACGGGGAGAGCATACTGTATTGCCTACATTGTAGGATGAGAATGGGAAAAGGTTCACTAGTGAGAGCAGGAGAGGCCGAGGGATGGCAGTTAACTAGAGCAGAAACCCCGATAAAGTCGCTAAGTTCCGAGTTGCTGACCTATTGGCCGATGGAAGTAAACGAGAGGACTCGCGACCCGAGGTTCCAGGCACTGCTTTACAATAACTGGCCACCGCATGGAGGTAAGTATGGCTTGGCTCCATTAATTGTTGGCTCGGAAGCGGTGCCAACTTTAGTTCACGTTGAACCTGTGTTTAGTGGGGGGGAACCAAGAACCCCCTGGCCCACGCTAATCAATGTTGCTTTGGCTCGAGGGGACATTTCAATGGAAACATTGCCGGATGTCCCGCAAGAGAAAGCAGTGAATATTAGCGCTATGGAAGGTAGTCATATAGTAAAGGGGACTACATTGGATAGAATGGAATATAAAGCTAAAACAGTAGTAGTAAAAATGAGTCCAGCGATGCCGCGACGATGGGTTTTGGGGGACCCGATATATTGGTTGAAAGTAAAAGTAATGATGGCTATGAAACCCTACGAGGGAATATACTCGTTAGGGATGGCAGTGTCGATGAGTACAGAGGAGGAAGCCAAACGGTTACACCCCAACTGTACTTTTCATGGAGAATACGTTGGTACTAGGCCGACAAGAAGGCATAGTAGTGAGAGTGGAGATGAAGAAGTAAAGCCTAAGGGTAATGAGAAGTTGTTGGCATTGGCTCAGGTGGCCACAAGAGAGCTGGAAAAATGTAATGTGAGTTCATTAGAAGAGGATGAACGCAAGGCACCCAGGTCGAAGGGAGACTTTGACCTCAGGGGTCGCCCGAAGAAGTATAAGGGGAAAGGATGTCCCTATCCGGGTTGTACCGGAGAAGGAAACTTGTTAGGCTACCACAAAAAGCATTGGTCTTTGCGTGGATGCCCTAAATTTTATGAGAAAAATCCATGGCGGTATAATAATTCACCTAAATGGAAAAAATTGGCAGAAATGTGTATAAAAGCCCCCCATTCCGTACTTCCTCAACAGGAGCAACCGGAAAAGGGAGTTGTACCGGAAACTCCAGCCGCAGGGTCGGAAGCGGAGTGGAGGGAAAAGCCAGAGATAAGTGAGAGCCCCTCCTCTAATGAGGAGGAGCCGGAAGGAAAAGGGTACGAAGGCGAAGCGAGCGAAGATAGCGAGGCTGATGAGGTGAAGGAGCACAAGGTCCTTAAGGTAGCCCTGTCACGCTTTTGGAACAGGCACCAGGACCCACAGCCCTCTTCATCCGCTGAGAAGTAGCAACAAGAAGGAGATGGAAGGTGAGATTGCTGAGCTAAAGACTAGAGTAACCAGATTAGAGACACGTAGACAATTATTAGAAAAATTTTTAGGAGCATTAATACCGGCCCTAAACAATCTTTTTGTAGATGTTGGGCAATTTAGGCCACATTGGTTGTCTTTAATTGAGAGTTCTCAGGAAAGAATCGCTGAGCAAAAAGAAATGAGGGAGATAATTAAGAAATTGGAAAAAAGAATCGAGGAAGCTGAGGCCAAAATACAGAGGTCCAACCAGACCCCCGCGAACCTTGAGCAGGAGGAGTCACCAGGACCCTCAACGGCCCTATTGTTTGATTACCAAGTATTTCGACGGAATCACATGCAAGAAAGAATGGCTGAATTGAGGGCCAAGTATGATGAAGATAAGTAGTTAGAAAGATTAAGAGGTGCGGGGTAAATTGGGCATAATATAGTGAATTTGGAAACCCCTTTTGTTTAAAATTAAAATGTATTTGGCTCAGTGGAATGTAGAAACAATTTAAAAAAGAATAAGATAACTGTATAACAAAGGCCAACCCCCAAGGTAGAGGGGGAGGAGCTAATGTGGTTTTAGAGCTTAGTAGTCCATAAAAGATAGAACCGTCAGTAGAGAGTATGAAACGTAGCTACGGGGAAGCGATGGAGGAAGATCAAGGTTTTGGCGACAGCGGGGGTAAATTAGTGATACCTGGAAAACTTGGTCCAGCCAAGAACAGGGTAAGGTTTGAGAACCAAGGATGGAGTCCTCCAGGTTATGATACCCCGTTGTATGAAATACCTAGACCTGCGACTTTAAACTTGCCTCACCCTTTGACTTTAGAGGTAGGAGGAGAGCCGCATGTTTACGCCAATATAGGAACAATTACACGCCAACCAGAGCGTGGTGGCAGCGGTGGGAACAGGGTTGAGAACCCCTATGAGATTCCTACAGATGAAGACCCATTGGACACCGTTCATGAACAACCTGAAGCTGACAGAGTTTACATGAACGTTCCTGTCATCCGTCGAAGACAACGCTGGGTGTATGGAAGGGTTTGGCTGGCCACCATACTTTGCTTGATAGTAATAACATTGATTTATTGTTTGTTGGGGCTGCGAGCGCAGAGAAGGCGAAGGTTCAGCTTCGACAGCATGGCTCCGATTAATCCCATCGACTTGGTCGACGTACGGTATGGCAACACTAAAATAGCCAACCAAACGTGCTGGAAAGTAGAGGTGATGCATGTTAGTGAGGAATGGAAGAGGACGGTAGGACCGAAGAGGGAAGCCTGCGGTGCCGGAGCTGACAGTCCCTGTGAGGAAGGTTGGAGGAGAGAGAAAACTGCCCTCGTGAATTCCTACCTCCGCATCACCTCCAACAAAACATATTATTATAATGAAACCATGAAGATTTTAAGAAGGAGCACGACGTACCCTGTAAAATCAAAGAGTAAGTGTAAAGTTCGAGTAGTTTACCGGATTGATAGCACAGCGAACGACTTTACGGTCAATATTACCTTGTTATGCTTGGAAAAGCTAGAGCAAAGAATTGTTAGAAATAACTGGGTCCAGATTGGAGAAGGAGATCCTGCTTGGTACGCCGACGAATATTGTGCAAGGTTGCCAGATGCGACAGGAGGGTACTGGGTGAAGACAGACCCTGAAGACCCGGATTTCAGAATTTACCCCGCGGCCCCACGAAATGACACTTGTACCGAGCTTCGGCCGGAATGGGAACCATGTTGGAGCTGTTTAACTTTTCGATGCAGGGGACCAGGGGCCAACGGGACCGGTGGTTACCTGCCAGGTACTCCGACTCCAGCATTGGGTAAGTACCCTTTAGTTTTTCATCAACGAAGGCTAAGAAAATTTAGAAGGCCAAGGGCGATTAAGGTTATTAAACAAGCAGTAACTTATCAATTGTGGGCTTTGGCTTTGTCGTCAGAGGAGCCACCCTCACGAATCCACCATGCTAATAGAATACGTAGAACGGTTTTCGCCTCACCGAAATTTCTTGGAATGCAGGGGTTCAAAAAGCCCCCACCAAGGAAAGTTAAAAAGAACTTTGGATCCCAGAAAAGAAAATTCGTTCAGTTATACGAAATTGCGAGTTGTGTAATAAGTATAATGCAGGACGCCGAGGACAGCGAGTGGACGGATTGACGATTAAAAGCACTGTTCCATGGGCATCAGTTTGCATGGACGTAGCAGGCCCCATGGGAGTAAGCGGCACTAAAGGTGAGAAATATCTTATTGTGCTTGTTGATTCGATGTCAGGACATTTTGGTTTAAAAGCTGTACGTAATGCGAATGCTAATAGCGTGCTGAAAACACTAGAAGAGGGTTGTATGTGGTTAGGCATACCGAGAGAATTAAGAACTGACAATGGAACTCATTTCAAAAACGCTACAATAGACAGGTGGTGTCAAAAGTGGGGAATAATAAGAACTTATTCGCCGCCCTACACCCCTCAAGCTAACGGCGTGGCTGAAAGGACCATTGGTCTAGTTAAAAGTTGGCTTGGGAAAAATGCTAATGGAAAAGAATGGAGTGAGAAATTGGTGGAGTTGGTCAAGGATTTGAATGGGAGGAGCAGAGCAGATAGACCTTCCCCTTCGCAGGAATTGAACCAGCGCCCTTTGTCGCACTTGAGGTAGGACGGATGCAAAGCACACAACACCCTCAAAAGGGAAAGTGTCCATTTCAGGTAGGACAGAGAGTCTGGGGAAAATCTCATGGTCCTTTTGATAGTCAGGCAGTGAAAGCGAAATATGACCAATTTGACATCGTTGAAGAAGTTTTAGACAGAAATACAGTGCGACTGAAGAAGAAGGGAGTCCAAGGGGTAGAGCAGCTAAAACCGATACCAGTTAATTCAGCCTGAAGTTAAGGAGTAAGACAAATAATTAAAAATGGAACCAGTCCCTCCGGACTTTGTCAGGCTCGTTATGATGAAGGGAGCTGTCATCGTGCGGAGGACGGAGAAGGTGATAATGGTCGGTAAGGCATTTAATCTTTGGATGAATGCAGTGAGAGGATATATTAGTAATAGAGTGGAAGATTTTAGTTGGCAACCGGCTGTCTCGACCTGTGTAATTTGCAGTGGAAACGAGGAGTCGAGGGAACAGTGGAATATAGCCAATAAGTATTGGGTAGATGGCTTTAAGCCAGACCTGAGTAAAATAGGCCCGGCTAAGGTGCTTGAAATACAGGTGTGTGGATACTGTAGAATAAAAAGCCTACCTAGGATAAAAGCGTATGCTCAGTGGGACTTAGCCCCGCAAGAGAATACAGAGGCACAGCATTGTGAATGTTTGTGGGACGGGGAGAGCATACTGTATTGCCTACATTGTAGGATGAGAATGGGAAAAGGTTCACTAGTGAGAGCAGGAGAGGCCGAGGGATGGCAGTTAACTAGAGCAGAAACCCCGATAAAGTCGCTAAGTTCCGAGTTGCTGACCTATTGGCCGATGGAAGTAAACGAGAGGACTCGCGACCCGAGGTTCCAGGCACTGCTTTACAATAACTGGCCACCGCATGGAGGTAAGTATGGCTTGGCTCCATTAATTGTTGGCTCGGAAGCGGTGCCAACTTTAGTTCACGTTGAACCTGTGTTTAGTGGGGGGGAACCAAGAACCCCCTGGCCCACGCTAATCAATGTTGCTTTGGCTCGAGGGGACATTTCAATGGAAACATTGCCGGATGTCCCGCAAGAGAAAGCAGTGAATATTAGCGCTATGGAAGGTAGTCATATAGTAAAGGGGACTACATTGGATAGAATGGAATATAAAGCTAAAACAGTAGTAGTAAAAATGAGTCCAGCGATGCCGCGACGATGGGTTTTGGGGGACCCGATATATTGGTTGAAAGTAAAAGTAATGATGGCTATGAAACCCTACGAGGGAATATACTCGTTAGGGATGGCAGTGTCGATGAGTACAGAGGAGGAAGCCAAACGGTTACACCCCAACTGTACTTTTCATGGAGAATACGTTGGTACTAGGCCGACAAGAAGGCATAGTAGTGAGAGTGGAGATGAAGAAGTAAAGCCTAAGGGTAATGAGAAGTTGTTGGCATTGGCTCAGGTGGCCACAAGAGAGCTGGAAAAATGTAATGTGAGTTCATTAGAAGAGGATGAACGCAAGGCACCCAGGTCGAAGGGAGACTTTGACCTCAGGGGTCGCCCGAAGAAGTATAAGGGGAAAGGATGTCCCTATCCGGGTTGTACCGGAGAAGGAAACTTGTTAGGCTACCACAAAAAGCATTGGTCTTTGCGTGGATGCCCTAAATTTTATGAGAAAAATCCATGGCGGTATAATAATTCACCTAAATGGAAAAAATTGGCAGAAATGTGTATAAAAGCCCCCCATTCCGTTCTTCCTCAACAGGAGCAACCGGAAAAGGGAGTTGTACCGGAAACTCCAGCCGCAGGGTCGGAAGCGGAGTGGAGGGAAAAGCCAGAGATAAGTGAGAGCCCCTCCTCTAATGAGGAGGAGCCGGAAGGAAAAGGGTACGAAGGCGAAGCGAGCGAAGATAGCGAGGCTGATGAGGTGAAGGAGCACAAGGTCCTTAAGGTAGCCCTGTCACGCTTTTGGAACAGGCACCAGGACCCACAGCCCTCTTCATCCGCTGAGAAGTAGCAACAAGAAGGAGATGGAAGGTGAGATTGCTGAGCTAAAGACTAGAGTAACCAGATTAGAGACACGTAGACAATTATTAGAAAAATTTTTAGGAGCATTAATACCGGCCCTAAACAATCTTTTTGTAGATGTTGGGCAATTTAGGCCACATTGGTTGTCTTTAATTGAGAGTTCTCAGGAAAGAATCGCTGAGCAAAAAGAAATGAGGGAGATAATTAAGAAATTGGAAAAAAGAATCGAGGAAGCTGAGGCCAAAATACAGAGGTCCAACCAGACCCCCGCGAACCTTGAGCAGGAGGAGTCACCAGGACCCTCAACGGCCCTATTGTTTGATTACCAAGTATTTCGACGGAATCACATGCAAGAAAGAATGGCTGAATTGAGGGCCAAGTATGATGAAGATAAGTAGTTAGAAAGATTAAGAGGTGCGGGGTAAATTGGGCATAATATAGTGAATTTGGAAACCCCTTTTGTTTAAAATTAAAATGTATTTGGCTCAGTGGAATGTAGAAACAATTTAAAAAAGAATAAGATAACTGTATAACAAAGGCCAACCCCCAAGGTAGAGGGGGAGGAGCTAATGTGGTTTTAGAGCTTAGTAGTCCATAAAAGATAGAACCGTCAGTAGAGAGTATGAAACGTAGCTACGGGGAAGCGATGGAGGAAGATCAAGGTTTTGGCGACAGCGGGGGTAAATTAGTGATACCTGGAAAACTTGGTCCAGCCAAGAACAGGGTAAGGTTTGAGAACCAAGGATGGAGTCCTCCAGGTTATGATACCCCATTGTATGAAATACCTAGACCTGCGACTTTAAACTTGCCTCACCCTTTGACTTTAGAGGTAGGAGGAGAGCCGCATGTTTACGCCAATATAGGAACAATTACACGCCAACCAGAGCGTGGTGGCAGCGGTGGGAACAGGGTTGAGAACCCCTATGAGATTCCTACAGATGAAGACCCATTGGACACCGTTCATGAACAACCTGAAGCTGACAGAGTTTACATGAACGTTCCTGTCATCCGTCGAAGACAACGCTGGGTGTATGGAAGGGTTTGGCTGGCCACCATACTTTGCTTGATAGTAATAACATTGATTTATTGTTTGTTGGGGCTGCGAGCGCAGAGAAGGCGAAGGTTCAGCTTCGACAGCATGGCTCCGATTAATCCCATCGACTTGGTCGACGTACGGTATGGCAACACTAAAATAGCCAACCAAACGTGCTGGAAAGTAGAGGTGATGCATGTTAGTGAGGAATGGAAGAGGACGGTAGGACCGAAGAGGGAAGCCTGCGGTGCCGGAGCTGACAGTCCCTGTGAGGAAGGTTGGAGGAGAGAGAAAACTGCCCTCGTGAATTCCTACCTCCGCATCACCTCCAACAAAACATATTATTATAATGAAACCATGAAGATTTTAAGAAGGAGCACGACGTACCCTGTAAAATCAAAGAGTAAGTGTAAAGTTCGAGTAGTTTACCGGATTGATAGCACAGCGAACGACTTTACGGTCAATATTACCTTGTTATGCTTGGAAAAGCTAGAGCAAAGAATTGTTAGAAATAACTGGGTCCAGATTGGAGAAGGAGATCCTGCTTGGTACGCCGACGAATATTGTGCAAGGTTGCCAGATGCGACAGGAGGGTACTGGGTGAAGACAGACCCTGAAGACCCGGATTTCAGAATTTACCCCGCGGCCCCACGAAATGACACTTGTACCGAGCTTCGGCCGGAATGGGAACCATGTTGGAGCTGTTTAACTTTTCGATGCAGGGGACCAGGGGCCAACGGGACCGGTGGTTACCTGCCAGGTACTCCGACTCCAGCATTGGGTAAGTACCCTTTAGTTTTTCATCAACGAAGGCTAAGAAAATTTAGAAGGCCAAGGGCGATTAAGGTTATTAAACAAGCAGTAACTTATCAATTGTGGGCTTTGGCTTTGTCGTCAGAGGAGCCACCCTCACGAATCCACCATGCTAATAGAATACGTAGAACGGTTTTCGCCTCACCGAAATTTCTTGGAATGCAGGGGTTCAAAAAGCCCCCACCAAGGAAAGTTAAAAAGAACTTTGGATCCCAGAAAAGAAAATTCGTTCAGTTATACGAAATTGCGAGTTGTGTAATAAGTATAATGCAGGACGCCGAGGACAGCGAGTGGACGGATTGACGATTAAAAGCACTGTTCCATGGGCATCAGTTTGCATGGACGTAGCAGGCCCCATGGGAGTAAGCGGCACTAAAGGTGAGAAATATCTTATTGTGCTTGTTGATTCGATGTCAGGACATTTTGGTTTAAAAGCTGTACGTAATGCGAATGCTAATAGCGTGCTGAAAACACTAGAAGAGGGTTGTATGTGGTTAGGCATACCGAGAGAATTAAGAACTGACAATGGAACTCATTTCAAAAACGCTACAATAGACAGGTGGTGTCAAAAGTGGGGAATAATAAGAACTTATTCGCCGCCCTACACCCCTCAAGCTAACGGCGTGGCTGAAAGGACCATTGGTCTAGTTAAAAGTTGGCTTGGGAAAAATGCTAATGGAAAAGAATGGAGTGAGAAATTGGTGGAGTTGGTCAAGGATTTGAATGGGAGGAGCAGAGCAGATAGACCTTCCCCTTCGCAGGAATTGAACCAGCGCCCTTTGTCGCACTTGAGGTAGGACGGATGCAAAGCACACAACACCCTCAAAAGGGAAAGTGTCCATTTCAGGTAGGACAGAGAGTCTGGGGAAAATCTCATGGTCCTTTTGATAGTCAGGCAGTGAAAGCGAAATATGACCAATTTGACATCGTTGAAGAAGTTTTAGACAGAAATACAGTGCGACTGAAGAAGAAGGGAGTCCAAGGGGTAGAGCAGCTAAAACCGATACCAGTTAATTCAGCCTGAAGTTAAGGAGTAAGACAAATAATTAAAAATGGAACCAGTCCCTCCGGACTTTGTCAGGCTCGTTATGATGAAGGGAGCTGTCATCGTGCGGAGGACGGAGAAGGTGATAATGGTCGGTAAGGCATTTAATCTTTGGATGAATGCAGTGAGAGGATATATTAGTAATAGAGTGGAAGATTTTAGTTGGCAACCGGCTGTCTCGACCTGTGTAATTTGCAGTGGAAACGAGGAGTCGAGGGAACAGTGGAATATAGCCAATAAGTATTGGGTAGATGGCTTTAAGCCAGACCTGAGTAAAATAGGCCCGGCTAAGGTGCTTGAAATACAGGTGTGTGGATACTGTAGAATAAAAAGCCTACCTAGGATAAAAGCGTATGCTCAGTGGGACTTAGCCCCGCAAGAGAATACAGAGGCACAGCATTGTGAATGTTTGTGGGACGGGGAGAGCATACTGTATTGCCTACATTGTAGGATGAGAATGGGAAAAGGTTCACTAGTGAGAGCAGGAGAGGCCGAGGGATGGCAGTTAACTAGAGCAGAAACCCCGATAAAGTCGCTAAGTTCCGAGTTGCTGACCTATTGGCCGATGGAAGTAAACGAGAGGACTCGCGACCCGAGGTTCCAGGCACTGCTTTACAATAACTGGCCACCGCATGGAGGTAAGTATGGCTTGGCTCCATTAATTGTTGGCTCGGAAGCGGTGCCAACTTTAGTTCACGTTGAACCTGTGTTTAGTGGGGGGGAACCAAGAACCCCCTGGCCCACGCTAATCAATGTTGCTTTGGCTCGAGGGGACATTTCAATGGAAACATTGCCGGATGTCCCGCAAGAGAAAGCAGTGAATATTAGCGCTATGGAAGGTAGTCATATAGTAAAGGGGACTACATTGGATAGAATGGAATATAAAGCTAAAACAGTAGTAGTAAAAATGAGTCCAGCGATGCCGCGACGATGGGTTTTGGGGGACCCGATATATTGGTTGAAAGTAAAAGTAATGATGGCTATGAAACCCTACGAGGGAATATACTCGTTAGGGATGGCAGTGTCGATGAGTACAGAGGAGGAAGCCAAACGGTTACACCCCAACTGTACTTTTCATGGAGAATACGTTGGTACTAGGCCGACAAGAAGGCATAGTAGTGAGAGTGGAGATGAAGAAGTAAAGCCTAAGGGTAATGAGAAGTTGTTGGCATTGGCTCAGGTGGCCACAAGAGAGCTGGAAAAATGTAATGTGAGTTCATTAGAAGAGGATGAACGCAAGGCACCCAGGTCGAAGGGAGACTTTGACCTCAGGGGTCGCCCGAAGAAGTATAAGGGGAAAGGATGTCCCTATCCGGGTTGTACCGGAGAAGGAAACTTGTTAGGCTACCACAAAAAGCATTGGTCTTTGCGTGGATGCCCTAAATTTTATGAGAAAAATCCATGGCGGTATAATAATTCACCTAAATGGAAAAAATTGGCAGAAATGTGTATAAAAGCCCCCCATTCCGTTCTTCCTCAACAGGAGCAACCGGAAAAGGGAGTTGTACCGGAAACTCCAGCCGCAGGGTCGGAAGCGGAGTGGAGGGAAAAGCCAGAGATAAGTGAGAGCCCCTCCTCTAATGAGGAGGAGCCGGAAGGAAAAGGGTACGAAGGCGAAGCGAGCGAAGATAGCGAGGCTGATGAGGTGAAGGAGCACAAGGTCCTTAAGGTAGCCCTGTCACGCTTTTGGAACAGGCACCAGGACCCACAGCCCTCTTCATCCGCTGAGAAGTAGCAACAAGAAGGAGATGGAAGGTGAGATTGCTGAGCTAAAGACTAGAATAACCAGATTAGAGACACGTAGACAATTATTAGAAAAATTTTTAGGAGCATTAATACCGGCCCTAAACAATCTTTTTGTAGATGTTGGGCAATTTAGGCCACATTGGTTGTCTTTAATTGAGAGTTCTCAGGAAAGAATCGCTGAGCAAAAAGAAATGAGGGAGATAATTAAGAAATTGGAAAAAAGAATCGAGGAAGCTGAGGCCAAAATACAGAGGTCCAACCAGACCCCCGCGAACCTTGAGCAGGAGGAGTCACCAGGACCCTCAACGGCCCTATTGTTTGATTACCAAGTATTTCGACGGAATCACATGCAAGAAAGAATGGCTGAATTGAGGGCCAAGTATGATGAAGATAAGTAGTTAGAAAGATTAAGAGGTGCGGGGTGAAATTGGGCATAATATAGTGAATTTGGAAACCCCTTTTGTTTAAAATTAAAATGTATTTGGCTCAGTGGAATGTAGAAACAATTTAAAAAAGAATAAGATAACTGTATAACAAAGGCCAACCCCCAAGGTAGAGGGGGAGGAGCTAATGTGGTTTTAGAGCTTAGTAGTCCATAAAAGATAGAACCGTCAGTAGAGAGTATGAAACGTAGCTACGGGGAAGCGATGGAGGAAGATCAAGGTTTTGGCGACAGCGGGGGTAAATTAGTGATACCTGGAAAACTTGGTCCAGCCAAGAACAGGGTAAGGTTTGAGAACCAAGGATGGAGTCCTCCAGGTTATGATACCCCGTTGTATGAAATACCTAGACCTGCGACTTTAAACTTGCCTCACCCTTTGACTTTAGAGGTAGGAGGAGAGCCGCATGTTTACGCCAATATAGGAACAATTACACGCCAACCAGAGCGTGGTGGCAGCGGTGGGAACAGGGTTGAGAACCCCTATGAGATTCCTACAGATGAAGACCCATTGGACACCGTTCATGAACAACCTGAAGCTGACAGAGTTTACATGAACGTTCCTGTCATCCGTCGAAGACAACGCTGGGTGTATGGAAGGGTTTGGCTGGCCACCATACTTTGCTTGATAGTAATAACATTGATTTATTGTTTGTTGGGGCTGCGAGCGCAGAGAAGGCGAAGGTTCAGCTTCGACAGCATGGCTCCGATTAATCCCATCGACTTGGTCGACGTACGGTATGGCAACACTAAAATAGCAAACCAAACGTGCTGGAAAGTAGAGGTGATGCATGTTAGTGAGGAATGGAAGAGGACGGTAGGACCGAAGAGGGAAGCCTGCGGTGCCGGAGCTGACAGTCCCTGTGAGGAAGGTTGGAGGAGAGAGAAAACTGCCCTCGTGAATTCCTACCTCCGCATCACCTCCAACAAAACATATTATTATAATGAAACCATGAAGATTTTAAGAAGGAGCACGACGTACCCTGTAAAATCAAAGAGTAAGTGTAAAGTTCGAGTAGTTTACCGGATTGATAGCACAGCGAACGACTTTACGGTCAATATTACCTTGTTATGCTTGGAAAAGCTAGAGCAAAGAATTGTTAGAAATAACTGGGTCCAGATTGGAGAAGGAGATCCTGCTTGGTACGCCGACGAATATTGTGCAAGGTTGCCAGATGCGACAGGAGGGTACTGGGTGAAGACAGACCCTGAAGACCCGGATTTCAGAATTTACCCCGCGGCCCCACGAAATGACACTTGTACCGAGCTTCGGCCGGAATGGGAACCATGTTGGAGCTGTTTAACTTTTCGATGCAGGGGACCAGGGGCCAACGGGACCGGTGGTTACCTGCCAGGTACTCCGACTCCAGCATTGGGTAAGTACCCTTTAGTTTTTCATCAACGAAGGCTAAGAAAATTTAGAAGGCCAAGGGCGATTAAGGTTATTAAACAAGCAGTAACTTATCAATTGGGGGCTTTGGCTTTGTCGTCAGAGGAGCCACCCTCACGAATCCACCATGCTAATAGAATACGTAGAACGGTTTTCGCCTCACCGAAATTTCTTGGAATGCAGGGGTTCAAAAAGCCCCCACCAAGGAAAGTTAAAAAGAAACGGCCGAGGTACAGAGTTAGGTTAAATAAGACCCGGTCACATAATAGATTACGTAGGATGGTATACGCCGCGACTATTTTTGGAAGGAATACGTCTAGGAGGACCCCGCCAGTTACACCTCCAATAAAAGGAATAAATAAAATAAATAAAGTTAATAATGTAATGAAGAGACGGCCAGGATGCAGGGTTAGGTTAAGTAAGGCCCAGTCGTATTATAATAATAGCCATTGTGATTGGAATATGATGAAGTATTGTCCCGTGCCCTACCACATGTTTTGCTATGCGGATAGCGGTAGTAGTCTTACCCTCCCTGGAGGAGGGTTAAGAGGTGGCGCGAGTACCTTGCTTACTCACCTTTTTGCAATGAGTGTTGAAAACGCACTATGTGAAAAGAAGATAAAAGTGAAACACGAAGAGTGGTTGAATAACTCTTTTCCATGGATATGGAAAAGGGGTACGTATGTGTTGGAATCAACCTTTAATAAGACTGTGAAAATAACTGTACTAAATATAAGACGGGTACAAATGTGGGCTCAACGCATTCCTACGCCGGATGATTTACATAATGTTCCGAAGGGTGATTTTGATAAAATTGATCAATGTGTAGCACTAAGAATGTTTAACAGATTGGAAGGGAAGGAATGGATAAGTGGTATTTCGCCGCGATGCCCCTTGGTGGAAATGGGAACGCCACCTTTTACTCATTGGATTTATAACTGTACAGGGTTAAAAACAAACTTAACGATTAAAGGGGTGTTACAAGCTTGGAAAGAAATACATACGAGAGACGAGAGTAAGACGTGGTGGGGGCTCAATAAAGATGAAATTGTTAACGACGTGTTACCATGCTTAGGAGAGTCGGAAAATTATTGGGTTAAATACCAATATATTGCGACAGTGTATTCTAAAGAGAACGACATTTGGCCTGACATTGAGAGACCAGCCTTATACGCTAATCCAAGGCCATGGGAGATGGTGTGTACGGGAGGTAGTTCCGGGAAAGATTTTAAAAACTGTACAATTGTTTTAGCACGTGTACCTTGTTTCAATGTTCAATCCCGGTTTAAGAATTTTTGTACTCCGCGTTACCGCGATGCAGAATACGCCAATATCGAGGGAGCGGTATGGATTCAAGATAATAGTAATAAATGGATTCGGAGTCAGGCGGCAGGAAGAGATTATTGCGCGCGATGGGACGAAGATAATGAATTGTCTAAAATGGTAGGACTTAAAATTATCCCAAAGCCTCCTGACTCTATTATGCAGATATTAGAAGGTCACGCATTTAGGAAAAGCCTTTGTTCAGGAGACATAGTTACAGGATTTGATTGGTTGGGATTTAATAAGATTTATGGCCCGGGCACATGCCACGAACCTACTGAAAGATGGCTGCATTGTGGACACAGTGACGAGTATAATCATAAAGGGGAACATGTATGTACATGGTTTGAGAGGATAGGATTGGCAATAAGGGGTGTAGTGAAAACTGTGGCCTCAACAGCCGTTGGAGTTGTGGAAGATGTGGCAGAGACGGCGTTTACTGGGATAAGTAACGGGCTATATAATTTAGTACAAGAAGTGGGACTTTGGTTCCTGCTAGGTTTAGGAATTGTTCTATCAGCGGTGATAGCTTTTTTAATTGTTAAAAGAGGAACTTTGTCGTTATTTCCTCGCCAAATTTTCAAAAAGAAAACCTTACCAAATAAGGTAAAAGCTCAGCTTTTGGCCAAAGAGCTGCAGGAAAATTGGGGAGGGGCGACGAAGAGGAGGTTATTGAGCATTGAGGAGGGGCTGCAAAAAAGGGCGGGATCGACCCGACTATAATTGCAACGCCCCAGCCCTGTCTTCCTCAATCCTCACTGACACTTTTTGGCGGAACAGTAAAACTACACATGACCATGGCGTGCGGTACTGTTAATGGTACTAAAGGGAGACCAGGCGCCCTTCAAAATGTAAGTAATGAAGCTGAATATTGGATGATTTTTATAATATGGCTTCTTTATTGCTGTACTGGACAATGGGATTTTTGTCAGCTAACTCGACCCATTATTTTGATAATAGCTGTTATCAAGGTATTGGTGTTGCGCTTTGTGTTTTGTACATACACACTGGGACTAGGATGCTTCATTGTGTATATGCATGGCCGAATTAGAATAGATTATAAAACTCCGAGAGGGGTAGCAGAAACTTTCCTCTTGGTTTGCTGGATTTGTTTAGATATAACCTCTATCAAGATTTTTGAGGTTTTATATGGAGCAGTTGTATTAGAAGGTGTATTGGCCATTGCAATGGCTCTCTACATCATGAGTATGGTGGTTCGCCTTCAAAAGAACCCTGTGGCTACGGGCAGCGGGTTCTGGGCGTGGCGAACAGCTAAACTAATATTATGGGGAATGGTTTGGGGAATAATTTCAATTCTCCTTTGGTTGCGCCTGGTCGACCAATTAGTTTTAGTAGTTTGGTTTTTTACATATGCAGCTTTTTTTACTCTCCCGCCAAAAGGTTCCGCTACTCGGAGAGCGACCACACCCTCGCTCTCTCGGCGTAGTGGCATTCCGCATTCTCTCGACAGAGTGGGTGCGGATGATCATTTAGATCAGGATCGACCTGTACATATAGGGAGCCGCAATCTTGCCGGCTCTCCTCAGGTTTAAGAATTGTCGAATTGTATTTGTGTGTTTACCAGGATAACCAGGATGAGCCGCGGTGTGTCTTCTGTGGAAGCGATCTCCTTCTCTTCTCAGCCTGGGTAGTTGGAGACGTTTTCTATGGGCACTGCTGCTGTCCTTTGTCCCCAGAGGGTGTGGGTGAGGAAATGTGGCTTATACCCGATGGGCTTTATATGACTTATTTATGTGATCTTTTCGATTCAGCCATGAGTAAAATTTGGAAATGGCCTGGCTTTGCTGACCTCGCGGGCTCATGTAAGTTGGAAGGTTTGGTTCAAAGTCCAATAAAAGATATACGTTACCATGTTAACAAAGAATGTGTATTCATCGGGAGCACTGTCCCTTTGATGCGCATGGTATGGCGCCTGCCTGACGGTGCTCGACGCTTGACATTCAATACCCCGTCTGGCTTTTGTGTAGCCGCCACTCCTAGGAAGACGGCCAGACCTGGTGAGCGTGCCAGGTATGGTGGTGTTCGAGTTGGAGAGGAGCGACCCTGCTCGCCTGAGACGGCCCCCTCGCCCTCCCTGGACCGGGTTGACGAGCCTGGGGAATCCAGTGCCGCCCGACAGGAGGCTCCAGTTGGTAAGGTCATGCCACTGTTGAGACCAGCCTCCCCCGCGGTTTCATCATTTGTTGATGACCCGGAGGTTGAGAAAAGCGAGGATGAGGGCTCGTTGGCTGCGTTGTCGCCCTCCCTACTGATAAATGGCTTCAGCCTGTGGTCTCCACTCCCTGATCCTTCGTCCGTCTCCATGCCTTCCGACTCCCCGGCGTCTCCGTTGGGCGATGACGGAGGGGTGGATGAGGTGTGGATGATGGGGTTGGATGGTGAGCTGGATATGCGGCTGATTTGCTTGAGGGACACCTGTGATCTCTAGGAGGGGGTGTTGAATTGAGTGGGATCGTGTGGGTCAGATGGAGCGCCATATCATGTACTTTTAGATGACAAATTATGGACTGAACTCAATTCTAAAATTAGAGATCAATTGGTGTCCATAAGATCAAGGAATTGGTGTCTATAGGGCAGATATGATCATGTTTTGGCCTCTGGGTGTAGTACCTCAAGGTAACCACCAGATGCCGCCAAACCTAAGCAACCGGAGCCGCCTGCTTAGCAAGTATAGGTCATCCCTAGCAAGGCCCAAATTAACCTTAAGCCCCACGTTAGCTTTAAGTAAGCCCCACGTTTTGATAAGATCCTCATCCTAGCCCCACGTTTTGAACCTTATCAAGCCACAAGTTAAAGAGAGTAGGTGGCCCCACGTTGTAGTGATAAAGCCCCACGGTTAAATAAATAAACAATGGTATCCTGAATTGAGTAATAGCACACACAATATACAATTTTTATTCGACAATTGTTAACCTGAAATATGGATCAATGCTTACAGCACATTGAAGCCAATGTGAAACTTTGCTGTCTTTTCTTTTCTTTTAATTACATGCGATACTGTTTATTATCGCTGATAAGATTGCTGTAACTGCATTGAGTATCATGATTGCCTGTATGAAAAGATGTTTTCTCTCAGCATTGTCATACAAGATGTGTAACAAATGAAAAAGAATCAACCTGTTGAGATTCCCTGAGAGGTTTGGGATTTAACATGTTATGTATATACATATTATTCATGCTTGCATAGTTTGGTTAAGAATATTATCACATATTGTCATTGATTTGATGATTGTAAATATCGAATAAGAGCCAGGACCGTTAGAATTGTAATAGGGACTTTTTTGGCTCCATATTGAATTGCAGCCGAGACTTTGGCAGCGTAAGATGGCATATGGCCACGTAAGATGGCGTCTTGCCCCACGTATAGCATGTTGCCCCCCGTAAGATGGCATATGGCAACGTAAGATGGCGTAGTGCCCCGCGTAGGATGAGTATATTGCCCCACGTGTAAATGGGTGCATATAGCCCCACGTAGGCTGAAATGTGTTTTTGTTTAAACAGGAACTGACTAAGCTCTGTGGTGTGCGTAGCTTAGTAACCAGTTTCCTGTGTGCGCTTGTGTAAAGAATGAGCTCCAATGTTATGTGCTTGTCACTCACTCAACTGTATGTGACTGTGGACATGCCCTAACACGTCCCAACATGCCCTAACTTGTCTCAGCGCATTGATATGCAAAGGGACTACAAGTGACTGAAAAGACTTGCGGAAGGACACCTTCACCAAGAGGAAGCTGTGACACGCAACCAAGGTTATAAAAGTTCGTTCCTTGTGAGGATCGAGGCTCTTCCGTCGACGATGTCCATCGACCTGTTCCTGCGATAGACCTGTAAGGAGTGTGTTGTTAGAGAACTGTTCAGCAGAGTGATAGGACTTAGGTTTTTCTCGGAGGACCTTTGGCTGTTAGCTGCGAGCGGGGACTTTTCTCACCAAATTGGGTAATGTACAACGCTTTATTAAATAAGATGTTTAAAAGGAAGTTATGAACGGTAAATCGCGTGTAGGGACGGAGCCATTTAATACACTCCCATATCTTCAAATTTATTTTTAGCCAAAAACGTCTTATTTTAAATTTAGGTCTTGAGCTCTTTAGAGAAGTGATCAATCTTAGAAGGCTCTATTCAAAGGTTTAAATGATTATGTTTGATTTCCCTTTTCCTATTTCATTTTATATTTTATTAATTTTAATTTTTATTGTATTTGTGATTTTTGAAATTTATAATTGCGCTTGGTGTTTGGCGAACGCGCATTAAAGAATTTAAAAATGGTTTTATATTCCTGTTATTATTGAAATAAAATATTGAAAGACAATTTTTGCTTTAATTATTTTATTTGTTTCTTTCGGTTTTGTTTTATTATTTTTGGGACGTTTTGCTAAGTCCAGGTCATTTTATAAGACCTCCTTATTTTCCTTCGAGACGGACAGCAGTAACGGACGCTTGGAAAAGAGGTAAATGCATTTTAATAACATTTGATGAATGTTTTCCATTTGTATTAATAAAGTCAAATACTCCTGCTTTATATGAAACAAGTCCGTATGATCCTAACAAGGATTATTAAATGACTAGGTTAATAACAAATGCAAACAACTAAGAGAGGTGGAGCTGCCAAGTAAGTGAGGTGTTCAGTCTATTATTCCTGGGTTCGTGTGGTTGCTCATTCAGGAGTAATAGGTGGATGAAAACGGATTGACCTCATGATAAGAAGACAGTGAACAAACCTAGGTGAGTCCACTTCGATATATCGGCTTAACTAATTCTCGTCCCCTCACTTTGACGCCTTAGAGCCGGTGAGGGAAAAGGGGAATTACTGACCCATTGATTGGAGAGTCGATCAGGACATATTTCCCGATTTAAGTCCTGCGGGTAAGCGGAAGTTGACAATATGTGTGTATATATGTGTATATATATGTATATATATATGTATATGTGTATATATATGTATATATATATGTATATATATGTGTATATATATGTATATATATATGTATATGTGTATATATATGTATATATATATGTATATGTGTATATATATGTATATATGTATGTGTGTGTATATATATGTATATATATATGTATGTGTGTGTATGTATATGTATATATATGTATATGTGTGTATATATATGTATATGTGTGTATATATATGTATATGTGTGTATATATATGTATATGTATATATATGTATATGTGTGTATATATATGTATATGTATATATATGTATATGTGTGTATATATATGTATATGTATATATATGTATATGTGTGTATATATATGTATATGTATATATATGTATATGTGTGTATATATATGTATATGTATATATATGTATATGTGTATGTATGTATATATATGTATATGTGTATGTATGTATATATATGTATATGTGTATGTATATATGTATATGTATATGTGTATATATATGTATATATATATATGTGTATATATGTGTATATATATATATATGTGTGTATATATGTGTATATATGTGTGTATATATGTGTATATATATGTATGTGTATATATATGTATGTGTATATAGATATGTGTATATATATGTATATGTATATATATGTGTATATATATGTATATGTATATATATGTGTATATATATGTGTATATATATGTATATGTATATATATGTGTATATATATGTGTATATATATGTATATATATATATATATATATATATGTGTATATATATATATGTGTGTATATATATATATGTGTATATATATGTGTGTATATATATGTGTTGTCAACTTCCGCTTACCCGCAGGACTTAAATCGGGAAATATGTCCTGATCGACTCTCCAACTAAAGGGTTAGAAATTCCCCTTTTTCCTCACCAGCTCTAAGGCGTCAGCGTGAGGAGACGGGAATTAAATAAGCCGATATATAAAAGTGGATTCACCTAGGTTTGTTCACTGTCTTCTTATCATGAGGCCAATCCGTTTTCATACACCTATCAATCCTGAGTGAGTAACCACACACACAGAGCCCAGGAATGCTAGCATGTACACCTCACTTATATTGGCAGCTCCACTTCTCTGAGTTGTTTGCATTTGTTATTGACCTAGTAATTTAATAATCCTTGTTAGAATCATACGGATTTGTTACAGCTCAAGCTGGAGTATTTGACTTTATTAATACAGATGGAAGCATTGGTTAGAGGTTATTCAAATGCACTTACCTTCTCCCAAACGTCCGTTACTGTTGTCCTCCTCGAAGAGGGGAAAAATTAATATTAATGCTTATAAAACGTCCAAATATAAAAATAAAATCAAAACAAATAATAAGGACTTATGAAACGTCCAAAATAAAAATAAAATCAAAAACAAATAAGGACTTATGAAACGTCCAAAATAAAAATAAAATCAAAAACAAATAAGGACTTATGAAACGGCCAAAATAAAAATAAAATCAAAAACAAATAAGGACTTATGAAACGTCCTAAATAAAATCAAAAACAAATAAGGACTTATGAAACGTCCAAAATAAAAATAAAATCAAAAACAAATAATAAGGACTTATCAAACGTCCAAATATAAAAATAAAATCAGAAACAAATAATAAGGACTTATGAAACGTCCAAAAATAAATATAAAATCAAAAACAAATAACAAGGTCTTATAAAACGACCTCGGACTCATAAAACGTCCAAAAATAAATATAATAAAAATTAAAACAAACCAAACAAACTAATTAAATCACAATTAGTTTTTAAATCATTTTATTTGGTCTCATAAAATGACCTCGGACTTATAGAACGTCCAAAAAGAAATAAAACCAAAAATAAATAAAATAAAGATTAAAACAAAACAATAAAATGATTGATTCAAAAATTGTCTTTTAAACAATTTTATTGACAATAAAAGATAACCAATATAAATCATCAAAATCACATTTAATGATAAAACTTTAAATCAATCAAAATAAAATAAAATAAAATAAAAACAGAAAATTAAGAATAATATAACCCTTTTACAAGAGCTTTCTGAGATTGATCATTTCTCAAAAAAGCTTAAGACCTGATTGACAATAAGATGTTTTTGGCTAAAAATAATTTGAAGATATGGGAGTGTATTAAATGGCCCCTACCCTAACACGCGATTAGTCGTTCATATCTTCCTATTATACATCATTATTGCTAAAAAAAGTTGTACATTACCAATTATTGAAGATAATTCCATTCACGGCTGGTTCCAGTCCTTCGTAAAAATCCAAAGTCCTCAAACAGGCATAAATCCATCTTCAGCAATACTCCCCATCCAGACCAGATCGCAGGGTAGAAAGGAAGCCCCGATCGTAGCTGGTGACGGCTTTTTATCCCCTTGGGTCAGACCACCGACTTCTTCCGTGAATGTCCTTCCGCCTCCTCATATCAAGTCGCACTTGTTGGGACTCATTTCCAGTAATTTTCCACAGACGAGCCATGAAGATGAAGTCATACATTCTTTACAAATGTGTCATGGATACACAACGTTGAATGATGAGTCATACATGAAAATATGTCAAGGTCTTCAGCTCTATTCGACAATGATGAACGTTAAAATAAATAACATCATAGATATATTAATTAAGCAAGCATGAATAACATATATATACATGACATGTTAAATCCCAAATTCTCTCACGGCACTTAACAGGTTAATTCTAGTTCTCTGTTGCACATCTTGTATATATCTTTGTTAAATCAAACAATACATACAGATAATCTTTTCAATGCAGTTACAGCAATATTATCAGCGATAAAAGACAGTATCGCTTGTAAATAAAATAAAAGAAAAGAAAAGAAAAAGAAAGACAGCAAAACTTCATAGTTGGCTTTCAATGTGCTACACACATTGATCCAAAAATCAGGTTAACAATTGTCGAATATAGATTGTCTTGTGTATTATTATTTAATTCAGGATATCATTTATTTACACTCAATTTGTATCTTATATGGAATGTCCGGGCAATGCTGAGTGGGTGGCTTAGTTGTACAGGTTTGGCGGCATCTGGTGGTTACTTTGAGGAACTACACCCAGAGGCCAAAGTTTAATTATCAGTCCTATAGACACCTATTGGTCTCTAACTAAGAATTGAGTCTAGCCCATTAATTTGTTATCTCATTTTACATGATATGGCGTTTCATCTGACCCACTCAATCCACTCAATTCAACACCCCCTCCTAGAGATCAATGGTGTCCAAACTGATCAACCGCAAAAGCCTCCAGCTCCAACCAGTCACCTGCATTCAACCCCCTTGTGTCATCCGGCAACGGAGACACCGGGGATTCAGAAGGCAAGGAGTCGGACGGAGGATCAGTAAGAGGAGACCACAGGCCCAGTTCACCTATCATCAGGGAGGGAGATGACCCTGTTCCACCCCCATCCTCGCCTTGCACACCCTCCAGGTCATCAGTGGTCGATGTAACCGTGGGGGAGGGTGATCTCAACAGTGGCACAACCTTACCAACTGGAACATCCTGTCGGGCGGCTCTGGGTTCCCCAGGCTCGTCAACCCGGTCCAGGAAGGGCGAGGAGGGCGTTACAGGCTCGTAGGGCCACTCATCCCGATTGGATCCAACCTGTCTCAAAGGAGTGGCGGCTACACAGAAGCCAGCCAAGGTGCTGAATGTCAAGCGCCGAGCACCGTCAGGCAGGCGCCATATCATGCGCATTAAAGGGAAAGTTCTCCCAATGAATTCACCCTTATTGTTAAAATAATAACGTATCTCTTTCAAGCGACTTTGAACCAAACCTTCCAACTTACTTGAGCCCGCGAGGTCAGCAAAGCCAGGCCATATCCAGGAACCACACTGGATATCAATGAAAAAATCACTGACGAAATTTAGAAAAACCCCGTCTGGTATGAGCCACATTTCTCTACCCTCATCCACTGCGGGCAACGGATAGCAGCAATGTCCATAGAAAGCGTCCCCCACCACCCAAGCGGACGTGAGGAGATCACTTCCACAGAAGACACACTGCGGCTGATCCTGGTTATCCTGTTAAACACACATCCAAAATTCGACAATTCTTAGACTCGGGTCTAAGAATTGTCGAATTTTGGATGTGTGTTTAGGGAAACCTAAAATATTGCGGCTCCCAATATATACATTCTAATCTTAGTCTAAGTTTCCATCCGCATCTACTCCATCAATGCGGAACACCTCTACCACGGGAGAGCGAGAGTGTGGTCGCTCTTCCGAGTAGCGGAACCTCTTGGCGGGAGAGTAAAAAAAAAAAAAAAATTACATAGATAAAAACCCAAATTACTAAAACCAAGTGGTCGACCAGACATAACCAAAGGAGAATTAAAATTATTCCCCACACCACTAACTTAGTTGTTCGCTATATCCGACATAACAATAAAAAAGCCATATTATAAAAATTATCCAATATTCCACTTCATTACTCACGTTTTGAAGGGCGCCTGGTCTTCCAATAATACCTTTACCCAAAGCATTACAAGCCATGGTTAGTTGTTGGTTACTGTTCCGCCAAAAGATTTCAGTGAGAAGTGAGGAAGTCAGGGCTAGGGTGTCTTATCTATAATTGGATCGATCCCGCCCTTTTCTGAAGCCCATCCCCACTTCTCAATAATTTCCCCTTAGTCGGCCCCCCCATTTTTTCTGCAGCTCGTTGGCCAATAACTGAGCTTTAACCTTGTTTGGTGAGGTTTTCTCTTTATAATTTCGGTGGGTAGATAATGCCAAGATTCCTCTTTTGATAACTGCAACAGCTATAACTGCTGACAGGACAATTCCTGACACTAGCAGGAACCATAGTCCTACATCATATAATAAACCATACAGCCCTGTACTTATCCCAATAACCGCCGTCTCTGCTACATCTTCTACAACTTCCCCGGCTGTAGTGGCCACAGTTTTTACTACACCTTTTATTGCCAATCCTATTCTCTCATACCAAGTACATACATGTTCCCCCTTATGATCATATTCGTCACTGTGTCCACAATGCAGCCATCTTTCAGCAGGTTCGTGGCATGTGCCAGGGCCATAAATTTTATTAAATCCCAGCCAATCAAACCCTGTAACTATATCCCCTTTACAAAGGGTCTTCCTAAATGCGTGACCTTCTAAGATCTGCATAATAGAGTCAGGAGGCTTGGGGATCATTCTTAATCCTACCATTTTGGATAAGTCATGATCTTTGTCCCATCGCGTACAATATTCTCTACCTGCAGCTTGACTCCGGATCCATTGATTACTATTATCCTTGATCCATACTGCCCCCTCATAGTTGGCATAATTCTCATCGCGATAACGTACATTACAAAAATTCTGAAATCGGGAGACTTTATAACCGGGTATACGTGCTAATACAATTGTGCATTCATTAAAATTTTTCACGGACTCTCCCCCCTTACACAACATTTCCCATGGTCTTGGATTAGCATATAAGGCTGGTCTTTCAATGTCAGGCCAAATATCGTTCTCTTTAGAGTACACCGTCGCCATATATTGATATTTAATCCAATAATTCTCCGACTCTCCTAAGCAAGGTATCACATCCTGAACCATCTCATCTTTATTGAGCCCCCACCACGTCTTACTTTCATCTCTCGTGTGTCCTTCTCTCCATGCTTGTAGCACTCCTTTAATCGTTAGGTTTGTATTCAACCCTGTACAGTTATATATCCAATGAGTCAAAGGTGGCGTTCCTGTCTCCACCAAGGGGCATCGTGGTGAAATTCCACTTATCCACTCCTTCCTATGCAATCTGTTATACATTCTCAATGCTACACATTGGTCAATTTTATCAAAATCCCCTTTTGGGACATTATATAAATCATCCGGTGTAGGAATACGTTGAGCCCACATCCGTGCCCATACTACTTTTAACACATTTATTCCCAAAGTTTTATTAAAGGTTGATTTCAATATATATGTATCTCTTTTCCATATCCATGGAAAGGAATCTTTTAGCCATACTTCATGTTTCACTTCTATTTTCTTTTGATCTAATACATTTCCGGCATTTTTAAGAAGGGGGACCGGAGGGTGTGTTCCAACTACAGAGGGATCACACTCCTCAGCCTCCCTGGTAAGGTCTATTCAGGGGTGCTGGAGAGGAGGGTCCGTCGGGAGGTCGAATCTCGGATTCAGGAGGAGCAGTGTGGTTTTCGTCCTGGCCGTGGAACAATGGACCAGCTCTACACCCTCCGCAGGATCCTCGAGGGTGCGTGGGAGTTCGCTCAACCAGTCCACATGTGTTTTGTGGATTTGGAGAAGGCGTTCGACCGTGTCCCTCGGGGAGTTCTGTGGGGGGTGCTTCGGGAGTACGGGGTGCCGGGCCCCTTGATACGGGCTGTTCGGTCCCTGTACGACCGTTGCCAGAGTTTGGTCCGCATTGCCGGCAGTAAGTCGGATTCGTTTCCGGTGAGGGTTGGACTCCGCCAAGGTTGCCCTTTGTCACCGATTCTGTTCTTAACTTTTATGGACAGAATTTCTAGGCGCAGCCGAGGCGTGGAGGGGTTCCGGTTTGGTGGCCTCAACATTGCATCTCTGCTCTTTGCAGATGATGTGGTGCTGTTGGCTTCATCAGGCCGGGGCCTTCAGCTCTCACTGGAGCGGTTCGCAGCCGAGTGTGAAGCGGCTGGGATGAGGATCAGCACCTCCAAATCCGAGACCATGGTCCTCAGTCGGAAAAGGGTGGAATGTCGTCTTCAGGTCGGGGATGAGATCCTGCCCCAAGTGGAGGAGTTCAAGTATCTTGGGGTCTTGTTCACGAGTGAGGGTGGGATGGAGCGGGAGATCGACAGGCGGATCGGTGCAGCGTCTGCAGTGATGCGGACTCTGTATCGGTCCGTCGTGGTGAAGAAAGAGCTGAGCCAAAAGGCAAAGCTCTCGATTTACCGGTCGATCTACGTTCCAACCCTCACCTATGGTCACGAGCTGTGGGTCGTGACCGAAAGAACGAGATCCCGGATACAAGCGGCCGAAATGAGCTTCCTCCGCAGGGTGTCCGGGCTCTCCCTTAGAGATAGGGTGAGAAGCTCGGTCATCCGGGAGGGACTCAGAGTCGAGCCGCTGCTCCTCCGCGTTGAGAGGAGCCAGCTGAGGTGGCTCGGGCATCTGGTTCGGATGCCTCCTGGACGCCTCCCTGGGGAGGTGTTCCGGGCATGTCCCACTGGCGGGAGGCCCCGGGGACGACCCAGGACACGCTGGAGAGACTATGTCTCTCGGCTGGCCTGGGAACGCCTCGGGATCCCGCCGGAGGAGCTGGTTGAAGTGGCTGGGGAGAGGGAAGTCTGGGTTTCCCTCCTGAAGCTGCTGCCCCCGCGACCCGACCCCGGATAAGCGGAAGAAGATGGATGGATGGATGGATGGACATTTCCGGCATATAATCTAATAAAGGGACTCAGGATTAAATTTACATCACCCCTAAGCCCTATATCGGAGAGTGTAATTCTATTACCCTCATCTGCATAACAAAACATATGATAGGGCTCAAAACAATATTTCATCATATTCCAATCACAATGGCTATTATTATACGACTGGGCCTTTTCTAACATTAACTTGCATCCTGGCCGTCGCGTTATTACTAATTTTTTCTGTGATATTGATACAGGCTTTTTAAATTTTGCAAACCGACGTAATTTAAGAAATTTAGGTGACCTACCTGATGATGGAGTAGGAGTACCTGGCAAGTAATCTGTGGTCCCGTTGGTCCCTGGCTCCTCGCACCGAAAGGTTATACAGTTCCAACATCGTTCCCATGCCGGGCGAAATTCGGTACAGGTGTCATTCCGTGGGGCCGCCGGGTAGGTAAAGTCAGAGGCGTCATGGTCTGTCTTCAGCCAGTATCCACCTGTTGCATCTGGCAGTCTTGCACAATATTCGTTGAAGTACCAAGCAGGTTCTTCCTTCCCGATCTGGACCCAGTTCTTTCTGATGATTCTTTGTTCTTGCTTCTCCAGACATAACAAGGTAATATTGACTGTAAAGTCGCTTGTTGTGTTATCAACTCGTAAAATCACTGGATGTGCACACTTGCTTTTTGATTTCGCAGGATATATAATACTTCTTCTCAAGACCTCTAGGGTTTCATTATAATATGTGCTGTTAAAGGTGCGAAGATAGGAATTTATTACTGCTATCTTCTCCCTTCTCCATTCTACCCCACAGGGTTTTTCCTCGCCAGCACCGCAGGCTCCCTTCTTCCTTCTCCATTCTTCACATACATGCTTCACTTCCACCTTCCAGCACGTCTGATTGGTTATTTTAGTGGTGCCATGCCGTATTTCTACTAGGTCGAGGGGATTAATCGGGGCTGTGCTAGCGATGCTAGATTTTTGTCTCATCAAATAATATATAAAAAATATTGCCATAAAACAAAGTTTGATAGTTATCAAAACCTTTCCATACCTCCAATTTTGTCGCTGGCGGTTAATAGCTTTAGGTTGTTCATCAACTGTGTCCGGTGGGTCTTCTAGCTTAGTACTAGAGCTTAGCTCTAGTATTACTAGCTTGCTACAACCTTGCTCTTCCTCCATCTCGTAGCTCCGTTTCATGCTTTCTTCTTTTGGTCTTGTCCTTTAAGGACTGTTGCGTTTTAACATCTCATTAGCTCCTCCTCCTTTTCTTGGGGGTTGGCCTTCATTACACAATTATCTTATCTTTTTACAAAAACTTATTTTCTTTTAAAATAGGGTTTTTTTGTTTTTTTGTTTTTTTTCTCTTCTTAATTTATTGATAATCAATTTTCCTAGCTTTTTTGATCTTTTGACCACTTATCTTCATCATGTCTGGCCCTTCCCTCCATTCCGCCTTTGACCTCGCGGCTGGAGTTTCCAATACTTTACCCATCTCCATCTGTTTCTCCTGGGGAAAAACGGAATGAGGGGCCCTTCTACACTTTCTCACCAATTCCTTCCATCTAGGTGATTTATACTGACATGGATTTGCCTCGTTAAAACTAGGACATCCACGTAGCGACCAATGTCTTTTGTGGTCGCCGACTACATGTCCTTCACTGGACATCCTTGCCACCATTTTTCCTTTGGGCGACCTCTAAGGTCAGATTTTCCCCTGACATGGGTCACTCGTTCTTGCCCGAGCCTTCCCTCACTTAATAAACTCACATTAAGTTTTTCTAGCTTTTCTGTGGCCACCTGAGCTAATGCCATCATCTTCTCATTACCACTAGGCCTTATTTTTTCACTCTTTTCTTCTCTATAGGTTCTACCACTATACATTCTTATCTGTGCACTACTATGGCACTCCCCATAAAAAGTACATTTGGGGTGAAGCCGCTTGGCCTCCTCCTCCGTACTCATTGACACTTCCATTCCCAATGAGTATATACCCTCATAAGGTTTCATGGCCATCATTATTTTTACTTTTATCCAGTATCCTGTGTCAGACCTCGTATCTTGTTGAGGCGACACCACTGGACTCACTCTTACTACTGCTGTTTTAGCCTTATATTCCATTTTATCCAATGTAGCGTACATTAACACATTACTACTACCCATACTACTAATATTTATTACCCTTTCTTGTGGGACGTCAGGTAATGTTTCCATCGGAATATCCCCTCGGGCTAACACACCATTGATTACTGTGGCCCAGGGTACCCCTGGTTCAACTACACACTTAGGTTCAACATATATTAGAGTTGGCGTCACCTCCGAGCCAACAATAAGCGGAGCCGGGCGATACTCACCTCCTTCTGGCGGCCAGTTGTTATAAAGCAGCGCCTGAAATCTCGAGTCGCACGTCCTCTCGTTTATCTCCATCGGCCAATAGGTCAGCAAATCGGAACTCAGCGACTTTATCGGGGTTTCCGCTCTAGTTAGCTGCCACCCTTCGGCTTCCCCAGCTCTTATCAGTGAACCTCTTCCCATTCTCATCCAACAGTGTTGACAATACAATACCTTCTCTCCATCCCACATACATTTACAATACTGTGCATCGGTATTCTCTTGCGGGGCTAAATCCCACTGAACATGCACTTTTATTCTAGGTAGGCTCTTTATTCTACAATACCCACATACCTGTATTTCAAATATCTTAGCCGTGCCTACCTCGCTCAAATCCGGCTTAAGCTCGTCCAACCAGCCTTCGTCGGATATCTGTTCCACATTCCACTGGCTCCTCGACTCTTCGCTTCCACTACAAATTATGCAGGTCAAGATAGCCGGTTGCCAACTAAAATCTTCTACTCTATTAACAATATATCCTCTTATTGCATTTATCCAAAGATTAAATGCCCTACCAACCATTATTTCCTTTTCAGTCCTCCGCACGATGACAGCTCCTTTCACCATAACGAGCTTGACAAAGGCCGGAGTGGCTTGTTCCATCTTTTAATTATTTGCCTTACTCCTTAGCTTTAGGCTGAATTAACTGGCATTGGTTTTAGCTGCTCTACCCCTTGGAGTCCCTTCTTTTTTAATCGCACTGTATTTCTGTCTAAAACTTCTTCAATGATGTCAGATTGGTCATACTTTGCTTTTACTGCCTGGCTATCAGATGGACCATGAGATTTTATCCACACTCTCTGTCCTACCTGAAATGGGCACTTTCCTTTCTGAGTGTTTTCTGTACTTTGCATTCGTCCTACCTCAGGAGCGACAAAGGGGCGCTGGTTTAACTCCTCTGAAGGGGAAGGTCTATCTGCTCTGCTCCTCCCATTCAAGTCCTTGACCAACTCCACCAATTTTTCACTCCATTCTTTTCCATTAGCATTTTTCCCGAGCCAACTTTGAACTAGGCCAATGGTTCGTTCAGCCACGCCATTAGCTTGAGGGGTGTAAGGCGGAGAGTAAGTCCTTATTATTCCCCACTTTTGACACCACCTGTCTATTGTAGCGTTTTTGAAATGAGTTCCATTGTCAGTTCTTAACTCTCTCGGTATGCCTAACCACATACAACCCTCTTCCAGTGTTTTTAGTACGCTATTAGCATTCGCATTACGTACCGCTTTTAATCCAAAATGTCCTGACATCGAATCTACAAGCACAACAAGATACTTCTCACCTTTAGTGCCGTTTACTCCCATGGGGCCTGCTACGTCCATGCAAACTGATGCCCATGGAACAGTGCTTTTAATCGTCAATCCGTCCACTCGTTGCCCTCGGCGTCCTGCATTATACTTATTACACAAATCGCAATTTCGTATAACTGAACGGATTTTTTTTTCTGGGATCCAAAGTTCCAGTTTCTCCAGCTCTCTCTTTGTGGGCAAGGCACCTCCATGGCCTAGCGCTTCATGTACGGCCTTAGTCACCTCACACACAAACTCATCTGGGACCACTTTTCCTCCTTTGGGGGTATTGTCCCATTTTTCTGCTCCTACAATTACCAATCTTCTCTCTTGGACGTATTTATCTATTTCATCATTTCCTCTCCAGTGAGCCCCCTCCTTGACGTGGGCTTTCTGGTGAACAACATCGATAGTCATATTTAACCTTAACTCGGCTATTTTCTTCCATAACTCAGCATGAGCGATTTCTTTACTCCTCGCCCCTTCAAACCCATTTTCTTCCCAAATGGATAAATCTTCTCTGAGCGCCTGGGCGCAATAGTGACTATCGGTTATAAGTCTTACTCGACTCACGTGTAATCTTATGGCCTCCAACAATCCTTCTAACACCGCTGTAGCCTCTCCTGCTTGGGCACTGCCAGGAGTCTGACCTTTCCTGCGGCATATCTCTTTACCATTGTGTTTCAGGATGAAGCCCCAGTGGGCATACTGGTCTCCACCCTTTTTGGATCCATCTGTATATAGAATCCATTCATATGGTCTCTCCTCACTATTTACAGTTTTCGCCTGTTTTTTAGATATGGATTTTGCTGGTCCTATCTCTAGGTCAGGGTCAAGCAGGATATCTTCCCACCTCCCCCATCTCACATTCGTCGCTTTAGTACTTTCTAGTGTGTCTTTACGCAGGTATCGATGTACTTGACTCTGCGTAACAACTTTTATACCTTGTCCTTGGGCTAGATCTTTTAATGTTCCCCAATATTTAGCAAGAACCGCTAATTCTCTCTCCTCCTGGGGAAACTTTTTCTCAACATTATTTATAGTATAAGTCCATAGTGTCACTAAGCCGGCACCTTCATTACTAACACTTACCATTGCATTATCTTCATCACATTGTATCTCGGCTACCAACCTTACTTCCAAGCTTCTCGGTTCGAGGCGTATAGCATTTTTTACTGCGTTTTTAAGCCCTTCTAAATTCTCTTGGTCTTTAGCTGACCAAGGCCAATCTTTTGTTTTCTTTTCATTAGGATTCTTACGCAATCGAGCATAAAGGGGTCTCGCAAATTTCTGATAATACGGAACATGATCTCGAACATAATTACACAGTCCTAATATTTTCTGTAGCTCGTTCTCGGACGTTGGAGGCAAAATCTGTTCTATTTTCTCTCGATACGCTTGCGACAGCCCCAAGTCTTCAGACACTTGGAATCCCAAGTAATCTACCTCAAACCTGGCCAGCTGACACTTCTTAAGATTTAATTTTAATCCTGCCTCCGTCACTCGTTCGATTACGGCCTGCAGAATCTCCAAATGTTCCTCCTCCATGTCACTAGCGATGAACACATCATCGATGTAAACTGTGACTGGGAGACCTTCCAAAATATGCAAGACAGCTGATTGAAATACATTCGGGGAGTTCTTATATCCTTGCGGCAACCTCTGCCAAACGTATGCTTTTCCTTTATGCGTAAACGCTGTTTTCCCTTGTGATGCTTTGGCAATTCTCAGGGAAAAGAATCCATTTGCAAGGTCAATACATGATTTATACTTCTTTACTCTTAATGTTTTTAAAGACGCCTGGGGGTTTATGAGGCTCGCTCGGTTAGCCACCGTTCGGCGGTTTAGAGCTTTAAAGTTAATGACTGGCCTCCATCCCCCTCCTACCGCTTCAGGTTTTTTAACAGCTTGAATTGGGCTATTGGTAATAGGGTTTAGTTCTTCACGAATAATGCCAAGTGCTAATAATTCTTTTACAATTACCTCCATTTCGGCCACTGCTCCGGGGTTGAGGGGATATTGCCTCACTGGCGGATGTACCCCCCCAATTATAATATGCACATAATTTGCGCCTAAATCACCGCAATCATTCTTAAAATGTGCGATGGCGGCTTTGTCTAGAATTTCACCTAATTTCTTTTTCCCTTCCAGTGTTAATACACTGTCTTGGATTTGTTGGGCTTTTACGGCAGGTACATCTACTGATTTATACCATTCTTGGTCGGGTATTATTTTTGTAGGGCCTACTTTCACTAATTTAGGTTTTAGTTTTTCCCATCTCTTTTTCGCAACTTGCCTTTTATTTTTAGGTATCTTCATTTCTTCTGCATCTTTTAATGTCAACAAATTGTATGGTCCTAACACCCACACAATTCCCTTCCAAATCCCTACCGGCATTTTGGCAATCGAGCCATCAGCTACCATTACTTTTAGGTGTCCGATTCGTTTTAAGGCTCTACGGGTCATGGACACCTCGGCCCCTGTGTCTACTAAATAGGGCACTCCCTCTACCTTAGCATAAAGGTTATCCCCTATTCTGTAAACCCCTTCTAGGGTGACCCGTGCCTTTGTTTCCATTATTTCCCAGGCCCCCCGGAGGCTGCAGCCTTGCGAGCCTCGAGGAAGGCCTTCCTTTCTTCTGAGTTCAGTTTGTCAAATTCTTCTTTGGGCATATATGCTAGACCTGGTCTTCGCACTGCTGGCTGTTGTCTTGGTTGGGGCCTCGTCTGCTGTCCTAGCTGGGTGGCCTGTCTCTGATTCCAGTTCGTTCTCTGCTGCTGAGGTCTCACGTAGGGGACAGTCTGAACTGGTTGCTGAGCTCCCTGCTGGACCTGCTGTTCGCTCCCTCGGGTGCGACTAGCGACTGGTCCGGTTCTCCTTTTCTCAGCGTTATGCTTAGTTAGGCGATCCCACTTCTTAACGGAGGCTTCAATTTTCAGCGTCGTGCTATTTGGGGCCATTTTCACAAAGACAGCTTCGTTCCCTCTGTCCTTGACAATCATCCGCAGCACTTTGATATACCTATTTGGAGATATAACTTCCTTAATTTTGTGCCACACATTTAGCAGTGAAACGTCCCTTTTGAGTTGCTCTCTAGCCCTGCTAATATGGGCATCTTCATCCTCATCTTCGCCGTCCACCCATCTTTCGTAGACCTGTTGTGGTGATTCGTTTGGTCCGACAGGGCTAGCGATGATGTACTGAAGCCATAGTTTCTTAGCACCATCTCCTCCTGGGGCGTCTCTAATCATAGGCCATGTCTCAACTAAATACTCTTTAGCTGTCTCTAGCCTACCTTTTTGGCGAACCAACTCCTTCAAGGTCTTAAATTGTTGCACCTCCCCCTCCATGTCATGTGGTTGGGGTACTGGGTTTGGTACTATTGTAGTTGATCCCAGCTGTGTCACATGTTGGTTCAAAGAGGTTCTTGGGGCGGCTGGTACCGTTAAAGTAACCGCTGCTCCATCGTTATCAGAACCTGAATTTAGGTCATCGTCGGCTCTCAGCTCACATTTTGCCTTATTATTTATTGCTTTTTTAAGCCTTCTCAACATAAAATCATGTGCCACCACCACGTAGCCATCCCTGAAATTCTTAGTCAGGTCTTGGTGAATTAATAATGTGGTATATGGCGGAGCCTGTAAAATGTTAATAGCCTCGCGATAAATTATTCGCATAGTTAGAGGCATTTTACTATCTAGCTTATTGAGCCAGGCAGGTGGATAGGGGCGATTTACTTGCCCTGCCTCGGGTACGTAAGCTCTTCGCCCATCCTTTGTCTCGATCCATCCCAGGTTAAGATCTCTAGCTACCCTTGCTGAGGATTGGTACACGTCAAACGTAGGTTGAGGATTTTTCTTTCTTTTACTAACTGGTCTTGTAACTATTTTCGGGTTCTGGCCGGGGTTGCCCGGGTCATCTTCTGATGAGGTTGAGTCTTGGTCTTCGTCAGCGGGGTTAGCGCCAATCACGGTCGAAACAGGAGCTTGCTCTTCATCGTCTTCCTCTTCGCTCCCATCTCCTGGCATCGCTAACGGTCCCATCGAGTTTACATTTCCCATATGCCTTTTTTGCGAAACCTGTGGCAGGGGCGTTATGGGGGGTTGTCCCGGAAAGAGCTCCCGTGCTGTTCCAGGGGTAGACGTGACGGGGCTAAGGGTCACCGTTCCCCTTGGGGCCTTGTTTTTTCCCTTTGGGGTTTGTCTGCTCGGTCCCGCTTGCTCTTTGTCCTCCACCTCCCGGGCAGCTTCTGACTTCCTTCCACTTACCGGGAGAGGCACGGGAGATGTTTTAACTGGGGATGATGACTGGGGTGAGTCCCTGGGTTCTCCGTTTATTGATTGCTGGAGCTGGCGTCGTTCACGATCCATCTGTCTAGTACGGGTTAAAATCTCGTCTGTCACTGATTTAACTCGTTCCTCTCTCTGCTTTTTTGATATTACTATCACAAATTCTACTCCCGATGGTGTTGTTACAGGAGTCTTAGCTCTTAGAGTTGTCGAATTGAGTGGAGTCGAGTGGGTCAGATGGAGCACCATATCATGTACTTTTAGATGACGAATTATGGACTGAACTCAATTCTAAAATTAGAGATCAATTGGTGTCCATAAGATCAAGGAATTGGTGTCTATAGGGCAGATATGATCATGTTTTGGCCTCTGGGTGTAGTACCCCAAGGTAACCACCAGATGCCGCCAAACCTAAGCAACCGGAGCCGCCTGCTTAGCAAGTATAGGTCATCCCTAGCGAGGCCCAGGTTGGCCTTAAGCCCCACGTTAGCTTTAAGTAAGCCCCACGTTTTGATAAGATCCTCATCCTAGCCCCACATTTTGAACCTTATCAAGCCACAAGTTAAAGAGAGTAGGTGGCCCCACGTTGTAGTGATAAAGCCCCACGGTTAAATAAATAAACAAAGGTATCCTGAATTGAGTAATAGCACACACAACATACAATTTTTATTCGACAATTGTTAACCTGAAATATGGATCAATGCTTACAGCACATTGAAGCCACTGTGAAACTTTGCTGTCTTTTCTTTTCTTTTAATTACGTGCGATACTGTTTATTATCGCTGATAAGATTGCTGTAACTGCATTGAGTGTCATGATTGCCTGTATGAAAAGATGTTTTCTCTCAGCATTGCCATACAAGATGTGTAACAAATGAAAAAGAATCAACCTGTTGAGATTCCCTGAGAGGTTTGGGATTTAACATGCTATGTATATACATATTATTCATGCTTGCATAGTTTGGTTAAGAATATTATCACATATTGTCATTGATTTGATGATTGTAAATATCGAATAAGAGCCAGGACCGTTAGAATTGTAATAGGGACTTTTTTGGCTCCATATTGAATTGCAGCCGAGACTTTGGCAGCGTAAGATGGCATATGGCCACGTAAGATGGCGTCTTGCCCCACGTATAGCATGTTGCCCCCAGTAAGATGGCATATGGCAACGTAAGATGGCGTAGTGCCCCGCGTAGGATGAGTGTATTGCCCCACGTGTAAATGAGTGCATATAGCCCCACGTAGGATGAAATGTGTTTTTGTTTAAACAGGAACTGACTAAGCTCTGTGGTGTGCGTAGCTTAGTAACCAGTTTCCTGTGTGCGCTTGTGTAAAGAATGAGCTCCAATGTTATGTGCTTGTCTCTCACTCAACTGTATGTGACTGTGGATATGCCCTAACACGTCCCAACATGCCCTAACTCGTCTCAGCGCATTGATATGCAAAGGGACTACAAGTGACTGGAACGACCGGCGGAAGACCACCGTTACCAAGGAGATGCTGTGACGCAACCAAGGTTATAAAAGATTGCCCCTGGCAACGATCGGGGCTCCGAGCTTTCAGCTCTTTGTCGTGAAGCGATCAACCCGTGAGGAGTGTGTTGTTAGAGAAAGCGTACAGCAGAGTGATAGGACTTAGGTTTTTTACGGAGGACCTTTGGCTGTTAGCTGCGAACGGGACTTTTCTCTCCAAATTGGGTAATGTACAATGCTTTATTGAATAAGATGTTTAAGAGGAAGTTATGAACGGTTAATCGCGTGTAGGGACGGAGCCATTTTAACACACTTCCATATCTTCAAATTATTTTTAGCCAAAAACGTCTTATTTTAAAATTAGGTCTTGAGCTCTTTGAAGAAGTGATCAATCTTAGAAGGCTTTATTTAAAGGTTTAAATAGTTATGTTTGATTTCCCTTTTTCTATTTTATTTTATATTTTATGAATTTTAATTTTAATTGTAATTGTGATTTTTGAAATTTATAATTGCGCCTGGTGTTTGGCGAATGCGCATTAAAGAATTTAAAAATTGTTTTATATTCCTGTTATCATTGTAATAAAATATTGAAAGACAATTTTTGCTTTAATTATTTTATTTGTTTCTTTCGGTTTTGTTTTATTATTTTTGGGACTTTTTACTAAGTCCAGGTCATTTTATAAGACCTCATTATTTTCCTTCGAGACGGACAACAGCAACGGACGTTTGGAAAAGAGGTAATTGTATTTTAATAACATTTGATGAATGTTTTCCATTTGTATTAATAAAGTCAAATACTCCTGCTTTATGTGAAACAAGTCCGTATGATCCTAACAAGGATTATAAAATGACTAGGTCAATAACAAATGCAAACAACTAAGAGAGGTGGAGCTGCCAAGTAAGTGAGGTGTTCAGTCTATTATTCCTGGGTTCGTGTGGTTGCTCATTCAGGAGTAATAGGTGGATGGAAACGGATTGACCTCATGATAAGAAGACAGTGAGCAAACCTAGGTGAGTCCACTTCGATATATCGGCTTAACTAATTCTCGTCCCCTCACATTGACGCCTTAGAGCCGGTGAGGGAAAAGGGGAATTACTGACCCATTGATTGGAGAGTCGATCAGGACATATTTCCCGATTTAAGTCCTGCGGGTAAGCGGAAGTTGACATGTGGCGCCCAACGTGGGGCGACGATTGACTCATTTTTGTCAAAATCGGGGTCGATCGAAGCCCAAACAGGAACCCGAGTGAGCGCGACTCTGAGCCGGGGGCACCGTGCTTGGAGTTGACGGCGAACTCGCTGATAAATTGTCATGTCAGACGACCCTGAGCTAACACAAAATTAGTCTCTTTGATGAAAATGTTTCATGGAAAAGAACTGCTTTAATTGTGAAAAACTAGTGTGATTTTTGAATTGAAGTTGATTGTACTATTTTGTGTTAAAGGAACGGTGACTGGCCCCCCCAGGAGACTTACACTCAAACAGAGGCTGAGTGTGAGAGAGCCATTCAAAGTGAATGAGCTTTTACAGCGACCTGCTGCTTTGGTCGGCTGTGAAGGTACTGATAGTGTACCTGGTAGAGCGCGCTGCACCGCGCATTCCTGAGGGAGGGGCTGAGTCAAGGGGTGGTTCAAGCCTGCCCACAAAGAGGAGGAGGGCTTGAACAGTTAGAGTGAAGGGTGGAGAGCTGCTCGGAGAGAAGCAGTCTCCTTTAGTAGTTTGATGATAAACTATGGTCTACGGTACTTAGGCCTTCCATATTGGGTGCGGTTGCCCATTTTAGTGGCTTGTTATTGTAGATATCCATTTATAGCAAATCTACCATATTCTTTGCTTGGTTATTGCGGGGTGCCCGAAAATATTTATGGTCCCTTTTCTTTAATAGCGGACCCATTGACCGAGGCTGCCGCCGCTACAGGCATAACCCTGATCCCCCATCCCCTGCCTTTCCTCCTTGTATTTTTGCGGAAATTTTAAGTTTTCGGTTCCCGACAGGAGTGTCCATTGGCACAAGAAGAAAGTCGTCGAGAACCAAGGAGAAAGGTAGGAGTTTCCACTAGGCTAATGTTCTAGTGGAAGCAGCCTTTTTCGGTTTTGACAGAAGTGTCCATTGGCACAAGAAGAAAGTCGTCGAGAACCAAGGAGAAAGGTAGGAGTTTCCACTAGGCTAATGTTCTAGTGGAAGCAGCCTTTTTCGGTTCTGACAGGAGTGTCCATTGGCACAAGAAGAAAGTCTTCGAGAACCAAGGAGAAAGGTAGGAGTTTCCACTAGGCTAATGTTCTAGTGGAAGCAGCCTTTTTCGGTTCTGACAGAAGTGTCCATTGGCACAAGAAGAAAGTCGTCGAGAACTAAGGAGAGAAGGTAGGAGTTTCCACTAGACTAATGTTCTAGTGGAAGCAGCCTTTTTCGGTTTTGACAGGAGTGTCCATTGGCACAAGAAGATAGCCAGATCCCGGAAAAGGGAAGCGGAGAGGATTACAACCGATTTGGAAGGACAGTACACCCCACCGTTTGAGAGAGGACATCCGCCGACGAGTAAAGGTAGGAAACCCGAACGCGGTAGTCCCGATAGAAGTAGAGGCAACGTACACGGGTACGGAGCTGAGTAACCGGGAGCTATAGTACGTCCCTGAAACCCAAAGCGCACGGGTAGGCTTCGGAAATAGATAGCTCAACTCCTACAATAAGAAGCAAAGCGGGCTATAAAACACGCTAGTGAAGTAATGGAAAAATTAATAGGGAAAAATGGGAGGGAAAAGTCCCCCAGCCCTACGGAGAGGGGAGCAGGATTAAAGCCTGAATTCCGTCCTCTAGAACAAGTAGATATACCAGTAGTAGTTATGCTGCTGGGTGAAGGTGTAGATCGATGGCCACCAGGAGCCAGAAGGCACCTGGAGATAAACAACCCTTCGATCCGTCCGACAGACCTCGCAGTCGAGGTGGAAAGGGCGGTGAAGGAAACGGGAATGTTTGTGAGTGAATTTCCCGAAATAATGGGCATAGCAACAGTAGTGGTGAACCACCCCCAGGAGGGATGCACCTCTGGGACGGTGGGCCTTTGGGTCCACTGGTGGTCTATGTTGTTGGATGTGTATAATGTGATGGAAGTGGTTAGTACCGGAGTCCAGTGGGACCCGACGATAAAATCCCTTGCCGAGAAAATGCACTTAAAGGTGGAATTGGCAAATCCCAAGGAGACTGAAGCTTTAAGCCTCAACCTTTGGGAACAACCGGAGTTGAAAGAGCTCCAAATGGCAGGGAAGCGGTTTGCTGAAGCCGCTAGTGAAGAGGGCTTTTATGATACGGGCTCATGTGTCCCAGTAGAGGAGGACGCAGGAGCATCGGAGAATGAAAGCTCAGGGATAACTGTGAGAATGACTCCCCTGATAAGAACGGCGGCCCTTGGCGGGCTGCCGGAGGAAACTAAAAAGGTTTCAATCGGGAATGGAGTGGTATTGTGTCACTATGTGGGGAGCCCCTGGCAAATACAAGGGGATGCTATTGTGATAATTACAGATAGATCATTAAAACCGCATAGTAAAGCGCTTAGGAACATTTTAAGGCAGGAAGCAGGACAAGAATATGAATTAGAAGTTAAACAGGAATTACAGAAAAATTATCAGCGGCCAATAATAGCGGCAAAAACTAGTGGCGGGAACACTCCCTATGGCATGATAATTCACGTGCCAGGGACAGAGTGGAACCCTAAAAGCGAGCAGTCACAATATGCGGACGAAATGGCCAAAGCATTGGAGAGAGGGGTTGACAAAGCGCTAGGTGAAGGAGCGGAGAGAGTAGTGATAGATGTAAACTGGATTAAAACTGGGAAAATGCAGTGGCAACAGGCTGAGTCCATAGCTGTGGCGGCCTTCACCTTAAGAGCTAAGACTCCCGTGACAACACCGTCGGGAGTAGAATTTGTGGTAGCAATATCAAAAAAGCAGAGAGAGGAGAGAGTTAAATCAGTGACAGATGAGATTTTAACCCGTACTAGGCAGATAGATCGTGAACGGCGCCAGCTCCAGCAATCGATAACCGGAGAACTCAGGGACTCGCCCCAGTCACCATCCCCAGTTAAAACAACTCCCGTGCCTTCCCCGGTAAGTGGAGGGATGTCAGGAGCTGCCCGGGTGGTAGAGGATGAAGAGCGAGCGGGACCGAGCAGACAGGCCCCGAAGGGGAAAAGCAAAGCCCCAAGGGGAACAGTAACCTTTAGCCCCGTCACGTCTACCCCTGGAACAGCGCGGGACCCCTTTCCGGGACGACCCCCCATGATGCCGGTGCCCCTGCCAGAAGATGGGAGCGAAGAGGAAGACGGTGGAGAGCAAGCTCCTGTTCCGACCGCGATTGGCGCTAATCCCGCTGATGAAGACCGGGACTCAACCTCGTCAGAAGACGATGACCCGGCCAACCCCGGCCAGAACCCAAAAATAGTTACAAGACCAGTGAATAGAAGAAAGAAAAATCCTCAACCTACGTTAGATGTGTACCGGTCCTCAGAAAGGATAGCTAGGGATGTTAGCCTGGAATGGATCGAGACAAAGGATGGGCGAAAAGCGTACATACCCGAGGCAGGGCAAGTAAATCGCCCTTATCCACCGGCCTGGCTCAATAAGCTAGATAGTAAAATGCCTCTAACTATGCGAATAACTTATCGCGAGGCTGTTAACATTTTACAGGCTCCGCCATATACCACATTACTTGCTCACCAAGACCTGACTAAGAATTTCAGGGAAGGTTACGTGGCGGTGGCACATGATTTTATGTTGAGACGGCTCAAAAAAGCAATAAATGATAAAGCAAAATGTGAGCTGAGAGCCGACGATGATTTAAATTCAGATTCGGATAATGATGGAGCAGCGGTTACTTTAACAGTACCAGCTGTCCCGAGAGCCTCCTTTAACCAACAGACCCAATATATGACACAGTTGGGATCAACTACAATAGTACCAAACCCAATAAATCAGCCACACGACATAGAGGGTGATGTGCAACAATTTGAGACCTTAAAGGAGTTGGTTCGCCAAAAAGGTAGGCTAGAAACAGCTAAAGAGTATTTAGTTGAGACATGGCCTATGATTAGGGACGCACCAGGAGGAGATGGCGCGAAGAAGCTATGGCTTCAATACATCATCGCTAGCCCCGTTGGACCAAACGAAACACCACAACAGGTCTACGAAAGGTGGGTGGATGGCGAAGATGAAGATGAAGATGCCCATATTAACAGGGCTAGAGAGCAACTCAAAAGGGACGTTTCACTGCTAAACGTGTGGCACAAAATTAAAGAAGTTATATCGCCAAATAGGTATATCAAAGTGCTGCGGATGATTGTTAAGGACAAAGGGAACGAAGCTGTCTTTGTGAAAATGGCTCCAAATAGCACGACGCTGAAAATTGAAGCCTCCGTTAAGAAGTGGGATCGCTTGAACAAACATAATGATGAGAAGAGGAGAACCGGACCAATCGCTAGTCGTACCAGAGGGAACGAACAGCAAGTCCAGCAGGGAGCTCAGCGACCAGTTCAGACTGTCCCCTATGTGAGACCTCAGCAACAGAGAATGAGTGGAAATCAGAGACCGGCCACTCAGCCAGGACAGCAGACGAGGCCCCAACCAAGACAACAGCCAGCGGTGCGAAGACCAGGTCCGGCATACATGCCCAAAGAAGAATTTGACAAACTAAACCCAGAAGAAAGGAAGGCCTTCCTCGAGGCGCGCAAGGCTGCAGCCTCCGGGGGGCCTGGCAAATAATGGAGACAGAGGCACGGGCCACCCTAGAAGGAGTCTACAGAGTAGGGAATAACCTTTATGCTAAGGTGGAGGGAGTACCCTATTTAGTAGACACAGGGGCTGAGGTGTCCATGACCCGTAGAGCCTTAAAACAAATCGGACACCTACAAGTAATGGTAGCTGATGGCTCGATTGCCAGAATGCCGGTAGGAATTTGGAAGGGAATTGTGTGGGTAGTAGGACCTCACAATTTGTTGACGTTAAAAGATGCAGAAGAAATGAAAAAGTTTAAAAATAAAAAGCAGGTTGCGAAAAAGAGATGGGAAAAACTAAAACCGAAATTAGTGAGAGTAGGCCCAACAAAAATAATGCCTAATCAAGAATGGTATAAGTCAGTAGATGTACCAGCCGTAAAAGCTCAACAGATTCAAGACAGTGTATTGACACTGGAAGGGAAAAAGAAATTAGGTGAAGTTATAGACAAAGCCGCTGTCGCACATTTTAAAAATGATTGCGGTGATTTAGGAGCAAAATATATGCATACTATAAGTGGGGGGGTACATCCGCCCGTAAGGCAATATCCCCTCAACCCCGGAGCAGTTGCCGAAATGGAGGTAATTGTAAAAGAATTATTAGCACTTGGTATTATTCGTGAAGAGCTAAACCCGATTACCAATAGCCCAATTCAAGCTGTTAAAAAACCTGAAGCGGTAGGAGGGGGTTGGAGGCCAGTCATTAACTTCAAAGCTTTGAACCGCCGTACGGTGGCTAACCGAGCGAGCCTCATAAACCCCCAGGCGTCTTTAAAAACATTAAGAGTAAAAAAGTATAAATCATGTATTGACCTTGCAAATGGATTCTTTTCCCTGAGAATTGCCAAAGCATCACAAGGGAAAACCGCGTTTACGCATAAAGGAAAAGCATACGTTTGGCAGCGCTTGCCGCAGGGATATAAAAATTCCCCGAACGTATTTCAATCAGCTGTCTTGCATGTTTTGGAAGGTCTCCCAGTCACAGTATACATTGATGATGTGTTCATTGCTAGTGACACGGAGGAGGAACATTTGGAAACTTTGCAGGCCGTAATCGAGCGAGTGACGGCGGCAGGATTGAAGCTAAATCTTAAAAAATGTCAGCTTGCCAGGTTTCAGGTGGATTACTTGGGATTCCAAGTGTCTGAAGACTTGGGGCTGTCGCAAGCGTATCGAGAAAAAATAGAACAAATTTTGCCGCCAACGTCCGAGAACGAACTACAGAAAATATTAGGATTGTGTAATTATGTTCGAGATCATGTTCCATTTTATCAAAAATTTGCGAGACCCCTTTATGCCCGATTGCGCAAAAATCCTAACGAAAAGAAAACAAAAGATTGGCCTTGGTCGGCTAAAGACCAAGAAAATTTAGAAGGGCTCAAAAACGCAGTAAAAAATGCTATACGCCTCGAACCGAGAAGCTTGGAAGTTAGGCTAGTTGCTGAGATTCAATGTGATGAAGATAATGCAATGGTAAGTGTTAGTAATGAAGGTGCCGGCTTAGTAACATTGTGGACTTATACTATAAATAATGTTGAGAAAAAGTTTCCCCAGGAGGAGAGAGAATTAGCAGTTCTTGCTAAATATTGGGGAACATTAAAAGACTTAGCCCAGGGACAAGGCATAAAAGTTGTTACGCAGAGTCAAGTACATCGCTACCTGCGTAAAGACACATTAGAAAGTACTAAAGCGACTAATGTGAGATGGGGAAGGTGGGAAGATATCCTGCTAGACCCCGATTTAGAGATAGGACCAGCAAAATCCATATCTAAAAAACAGGCGAAAACTGTAAATGGTGAGGAGAAGCCATATGAATGGGTTTTATACACAGATGGTTCTAAAAAGGGTGAAGACCAGAATGCCCACTGGGGCTTCATCCTGAAACACAATGGTAAAGAGGTATGCCGCCGAAAAGGTCAGACTCCTGGTAGTGCCCAAGCAGGAGAGGCTACAGCGGTGTTAGAAGGATTGTTAGAGGCCATAAGATTACACGTGAGTCGAGTAAGACTTATAACCGATAGTCACTATTGTGCTCAGGCGCTCAAAGAAGACTTATCCATTTGGGAAGAAAATGGGTTTGAAGGAGCGAGGAGTAGAGAAATTGCTCATGCTGAGTTGTGGAAGAAAATAGCCGAGTTAAGGTTGAATATGACTATCGATGTTGTTCACCAGAGAGCCCACGTCAAGGAGGGGGCTCACTGGAGAGGTAATGATGAAATAGATAAATACGTCCAAGAGAGAAGAGTGGTAATTGTAGGAGCAGAAAAATGGGGCAATACTCCCAAAGGAGGAAAATTGGTCCCGAATGAGTTTGTGTGTGAGGTGACTAAGGCCGTACATGAAGCGCTAGGCCATGGAAGTGCCTTGCCCACAAAAAGAGAGTTGGAGAAACTGGAACTTTGGATCCCGGAAAAGAAAATTCGTTCAGTTATACGAGATTGCGAGTTGTGTAATAAGTATAATGCAGGACGCCGAGGGCGGCGAGTGGACGGATTAACGATTAAGAGCACTGTTCCGTGGGCATCAGTTTGCATGGACGTAGCAGGCCCCATGGGAGTAAGCGGCACTAAAGGTGAGAAATATCTTATTGTGCTTGTAGATTCGATGTCAGGACATTTTGGCTTGAAAGCTGTACGTAATGCGAATGCTAATAGTGTGCTGAAAACGCTAGAAGAAGGTTGTATGTGGTTAGGCATACCGAGAGAATTAAGAACTGACAATGGAACTCATTTCAAAAACGCTACAATAGACAGGTGGTGTCAGAAGTGGGGAATAATAAGAACTTATTCGCCGCCCTACACCCCTCAAGCTAACGGCGTGGCTGAAAGGACCATTGGTCTAGTTAAAAGTTGGCTTGGGAAAAATGCTAATGGAAAAGAATGGAGTGAGAGATTGGTGGAGTTGGTCAAGGATTTGAATGGGAGGTGTAGAGCAGATAGACCTTCCCCCTCAGAGGAATTGAACCAGCGCCCCTTTGTCGCACCCGAGGTAGGACGGATGCAGAGCACACAACACCCTCAAAAGGGAAAGTGCCCATTTCAGGTAGGACAGAGAGTGTGGATAAAAGCTCATGGTCCTTTTGATAGTCAGGCAGTGAAAGCGAAATATGACCAGTTTGACATCGTGGAAGAAGTTTTGGACAGAAATACAGTGCGATTGAAGAAGAAGGGAGTCCAAGGGGTAGAGCAGCTAAAACCGATACCAGTTAATTCAGCCTGAAGTTAAGGAGTAAGACAAATAATTAAAAATGGAACCAGTCCCGCCGGACTTTGTCAGGCTCGTCATGATGAAGGGAGCTGTCATCGTGCGGAGGACGGAGAAGGTGATAATGGTCGGTAAGGCATTTAATCTTTGGACGAATGCAGTGAGAGGATATATTAGTAATAGAGTGGAAGATTTTAGTTGGCAACCGGCTGTCTCGACCTGTGTAATTTGCAGTGGAAACGAGGAGTCGAGGAGACAGTGGAATATAGCCAATAAGTATTGGGTAGATGGCTTTAAGCCAGACCTGAGTAAAATAGGCCCGGCTAAAGTGCTTGAAATACAGGTGTGTGGATACTGTAGAGTAAAAAGCCTACCTAGGATAAAAGCGTATGCTCAGTGGGACTTAGCCCCGCAAGAGAATACCGAGGCACAGCATTGTGAATGTTTGTGGGACGGGGAGAGCATACTGTATTGCCTACATTGTAGGATGAGAATGGGGAAAGGTTCACTAGTGAGAGCAGGAGAGGCCGAGGGATGGCAGTTAACTGGAGCAGAAACTTCGATAAAGTCGCTAAGTTCCGATTTGCTGACCTATTGGCCGATGGAAGTGAACGAGAGGACTCGCGACCCGGGGTTCCAGGCACTGCTCTACAACAACTGGCCACCGCATGGAGGTAAGTATGGCTTGGCTCCATTAATTGTTGGCTCGGAAGCGGTGCCAACTTTAGTTCACGTTGAACCTGTGTTAAGTGGGGGGGAACCAAGATCCCCCTGGCCCACGCTAATCAATATTGCTTTGGCTCGAGGGGACATTTCAATGGAGACATTGCCGGATGTCCCGCAAGAGAAAGCAGTGAATATTAGCGCTATGGAAGGTAGTCATATAGTAAAAGAGACTACATTGGATAGAATGGAATATAAAGCTAAAACAGTAATAGTAAAAGTGAGTCCAGCGATGCCGCGACGATGGGTTTTGGGGGACCCGATATATTGGTTGAAAATAAAAGTAATGATGGCTATGAAACCCTACGAGGGAATATACTCGTTAGGGATGGCAGTGTCAATGAGTACAGAGGAGGAAGCCAAACGGTTACACCCCGACTGTACTTTTAATGGAGAATACTTCGGTACTAGGCCGACAAGAAGGCATAGTAGTGAGAGTGGAGATGAAGAAGTAAAGCCTAAGGGTAATGAGAAGTTGTTGGCATTGGCTCAGGTGGCCACAAGAGAGCTGGAATATTGTTATGTGAGTTCATTAGAAGAGGATGAACGCAAGGCACCCAGGTCGAAGGGAGACTTTGACCTCAGGGGTCGCCCGAAGAAGTATAAGGGGAAAGGATGTCCCTATCCGGGTTGTACCGGAGAAGGAAACGTGTTAGACGACCACAAAAAGCATTGGTCTTTGCGTGGATGCCCTAAATTTTGTGAGAAAAATCCATGGCGGTATAATAATGCACCTAAATGGAAAAAATTGGCAGAGATGTGTATAAAAGCCCCCCATTCCGTTTTTCCTCAACAGGAGCAACCGGAAAAGGGAGTTGTACCGGAAACTCCAGCCGCAGGGTCGGGAACGGAGTGGAGGGAAAAGTCAGAGATAAGTGAGAGCCCCTCCTCTAACGAGGAGGAGCCAGAAGGTAAAGGGTACGAAGGCGAAGCGAGCGAGGATAGCGAGGTTGATGAGGTGAAGGAGCACAAGGTCCTTAAGGGGGTCCTGTCACGCTTTTGGAACAGGCACCAGGACCCACAGCCCTCTTCATCCGCTGAGAAGTAGCAACAAGAAGGAGATGGAAGGTGAGATTGCTGAGCTAAAGACTAGAGTGACCAGATTAGAGACACATAGACAATTATTAGAAAATTTTTTAGGAGCATTTGTACCGGCTTTGAACAATTTTTTAGTAGATATTGGGCAATTTAGGCCACATTGGTTGTCTTTAATTGAGCGTTCTCAGGGAAGAATCGCTGAGCAGAATGAAATGAGGGAGATAATTAAGAAATTGGGAAAAAGAATCGAGGAAGCTGAGGCCAAAATACAGAGGTCCAACCAGACCCCCGCGAACCTTGAGCAGGAGGAGTCACCAGGACCCTCAACGGCCCTATTGTTTGATTACCAGGTATTTCGACAAAATCATATGCAAGAAAGAATGGCTGAATTGAGGGCCAAGTATGATGAAGATAAGTAGTTAGAAAAATTAAGAGGTACGGGGTAAATTGGGCATAATATAGTGAATTTAGAAACCCCTTTTGTTTAAAATTAAAATGTATTTGGCTCAGTGGAATGTAGAAACAATTTAAAAATAGAATAAGATAACTGTATAACAAAGGCCAACCCCCAAGGTAGAGGGGGAGGAGCTGATGTGGTTTTAGAGCTTAGTAGTCCATAAAAGATAGAACCGTCAGTAGAGAGTATGAAACGTAGCTACGAGGAAGCGATGGAGGAAGATCAAAGTTTTGGCGACAGCGGGGGTAAATTAGTGATACCTGGACGACTTTGTTCAGCCAGGAACAGGGTGAGGTTTGAGGACCTAGGACTGGGTCCTCCTAGTTATGATACCCCGTTGTATGAAATACCTAGACCTGCGACTTTAAACTTGCCTCACCCTTTGACTCTAGAGGTAAGAGGAGAGCCGCATGTTTACGCCAATATAGGAACAATTACACGCCAGCCAGAGCGTGGTGGCAACGGTAGGGACAGGGTTGAGAACCCCTATGAGATTCCTACATATGGGGGTAGCCCCACGTTGTTTGAAGACCCATTGGACACCGTTCATGAACAACCTGAAGATGACAGAGTTTACATGAACGTTCCTGTCATCCGTCGAAGACGACGCTGGGCGTACGGTAGGGTTTGGCTGGCCACCATACTTTGCTTGATAGTAATAACATTGATTTATTGTTTGTTGGGGCTGCGAGCGCAAAGAAGGCGAAGGTTCAGCTTCGACAGCATGGCTCCGATTAATCCCATCGACTTGGTCGACGTACGGTATGGCAGCACTAAAATAGCCAACCAAACGTGCTGGAAAGTGGAGGTAATGCATGTCAGTGAAGAATGGAAGAGAAGTAAAGGACCGCAGAGGGAAGCCTGCGGTGCCGGAGCGGATACTCCTTGTGAGAGGCAATGGAGGGAGGAGAGAACCACCCTAGTGAATTCCTACCTTCGCAGCAAATCCAGTCAAACATATAATGAATCGGTGAAGATTTTGAAAAGGAGCACGACGTACCCTGTAAATTCAAAGAGTAAGTGTAAAGTTCGAGTAGTTTACCGGATTAATAGCACAGCGAACGACTCTATAGTCAATATTACTTTGTTATGCTTGAAGAAGCTAGAGCAAAGATTTGTTAGAAATAACTGGGTCCAGATTGGAGAAGGAGATCCTTCTTGGTACGTTAACGAATATTGTGCAAGGTTGCCAGATGCGACAGGAGGATACTGGTTAGAGACAGACCCTGACGACCCGGGTTTCGGAATTCCAGCGGCCCCACGAAATGACACTTGTACCGAGCTTCGGCCGGAATGGGAACCATGTTGGAGCTGTTTAACTTTTAGATGCAGTGGACCAGAAACCAACGGGACCATTGAAGGACCAGGGGCCAACGGGACCGGTGATTACCTGCCAGGTACTCCGACTCCAGCATCGGGTAAGTACCCTTTAGTTTTTCATCAACGAAGGCTAAGAAAATTTAGAAGGCCAAGGGCGATTAAGGTTATTAAACAAGCAGTAACTTATCAATTGGGGGCTTTGGCTTTGTCGTCAGAGGAGCCACCCTCACCACTCCACCACGCCAATAGAATACGCAGGATGATTTATGCCTCACCTAAATTTCTTGGAATGCAGGGGTTCAAAAAGCCCCAACCAAGGAAAGTAAAAAAGAAACGGCCAAGATATAGGGTTAAATTAAATAAGACCCGGCCACATAATAGATTACGTAGGATGGTATACGCCGCGACTATTTTTGGAAGGAATAGGGTTGGGAGGACCCCACCAGCTACACCTCCAATAAAAGTAATAAATAAAATAAATAAAGTTAGTAAAGTAATAAAGAAACGGCCGGGATGCAGGGTTAGGTTAAGTAAAGCCCAGTTGTATTATAATGATAGCCATTGTGATTGGAATATGATGAGGTATTGTCCCGCGCCCTACCACATGTTTTGCTATGCGGATAGTGGTAGTAGTCTTACCCTCCCCGGAGGAGAGTTAAGAGGTGACGCGAGTACCTTGCTTACTCACCTTTTTGCGATGAGTGTTAAAAACGCACTATGTGAAAAGAAGATAGAAGTAAAACACGAAGAGTGGTTAAATAACTCCTTTCCATGGATATGGAAAAGGGGTACGTATGTGTTGGAATCAACCTTTAATAAGACTGTGAAAATAACTGTACTGAATATAAGGCGGGTACAAATGTGGGCTCAACGCATTCCTACGCCGGATGATTTACATAATGTTCCGAAGGGTGATTTTGATAAAATTGATCAATGTGTAGCACTAAGAATGTTTGACAGATTGGAAGGGAAGGAATGGATAAGTGGTATTTCGCCGCGATGCCCCTTGGTGGAAATGGGAACGCCACCTTTTACTCATTGGATTTATAACTGTACAGGGTTAAAAACAAACTTAACGATTAAAGGGGTGTTACAAGCTTGGAAAGAAATACATACGAGAGACGAGAGTAAGACGTGGTGGGGACTCAATAAAGATGAAATTGTTAACGACGTGTTACCATGCTTAGGAGAGTCGGACAATTATTGGGTTAAATATCAATATATGGCGACAGTGTATTCTAAAGAGAATGACATTTGGCCTGACAGTGAAAGACCAGCCTTATACGCTAGTCCACGGCCGTGGGAGATGGTGTGTAAGGGTGGAAATTCCGGGAAGGATTTTAAAAATTGTACGATTGTGTTAGCACGTATACCTTGTTATAAAGTTTCCCGGTTTAAGAATTTTTGTACCCCACGTTACCACGATGAAGATTATGCCAATATCGAGGGAGCGGTATGGGTAAAAGATAATAATAATAGATGGATTCGTAGCCAAGCGGTAGGAAGGGATTACTGCGCGCGATGGGACAATGATAAAGAATTGTCTAAAATGGTAGGACTTAAAATTATCCCCAAGCCTCCTGACTCCATTATGCAGATTTTAGAGGGTTACGCATTTAGAAAATCCCTCTGTGCAGGAGACATAGTTACAGGATTTGATTGGCTGGGATTCAATAAAATTTTTGGCCCAGGCACATGCCACGAACCTGCTGAAAAATGGCTGCATTGTGGACACAGTGACGAATACAATTATAAGGGGGAACATGTATGTACTTGGTATGAGAGAATTGGATTGGCAATAAAGGGTGTAGTTAAAACTGTGGCCACAACAGCCGTTGAAGTTGTGGAAGATGTGGCAGAGACGGCTTTTCAGGGTATAAAAACCGGGCTGTCAAATTTAGCACAAGATGTGGGACTTTGGTTCCTGCTAGGTTTAGGAATTGTTTTAGCGGCAGTGATAGCTTTTGTATTTGTCAAAAGAGGATCTTTGTCGCTATGTCCTCGTCGAGAACACAAAGAGAAAGCCTCACCTAATATGGTAAAAGCTCGGCTATTGGCCAATGAGCTACAGGAAAATTGGGGAGGGGCGTCGAAGAGGAGGTTATTGAGCATTGAGGAGGGGCTGCAAAAGAGGGCGGGATCGACCAGACTATAACTGCAACGCCCCAGCCCTGTCTTCCTCAATCCTCACTGACACTTTTTGGCGGAACAGTAAAACTACACATGACCATGGCGTGCGGTACTGTTAATGGTACTAAAGGGAGACCAGGCGCCCTTCAAAATGTAAGTAATGAAGCTGAATATTGGATGATTTTTATAATATGGCTTCTTTATTGCTGTACTGGACAATGGGATTTTTGTCAGCTAACTCGACCCATTATTTTGATAATAGCTGTTATCAAGGTATTGGTGTTGCGCTTTGTGTTTTGTACATACACACTGGGATTGGGATGCTTCATTGTGTACATGCATGGCCGAATTAGAATAAATTATAAAACTCCAAGAGGGGTAGCTGAAACTTTCCTCTTGGTGTGCTGGATTTGTTTAGATATAACCTCTATCAAGATTTTTGAGGTTTTATATGGAGCAGTTGTATTAGAAGGTGTATTGGCCATCGCAATGACTCTCTACATTATGAATATGGTGGTTCGCCTTCAAAAGAACCCTGTGGCTACGGGCGGCAGGGTTTGGGTGTGGCGAACAGCTAAACTAATATTATGGGGAATGGTATGGGGAATAATTTCAATTCTCCTTTGGATGCGCCTGGTCGACCAATTGGTTTTAGTAGTTTGGTTTTTTACATATGCAGCTTTTTTTACTCTCCCGCCAAAAGGTTCCGCTACTCGGAGAGCGACCACACCCTCGCTCTCTCGGCGTAGTGGCATTCCGCATTCTCTCGATAGAGTGGGTGCGGATGATCATTTAGATCAGGATCGACCTGTACATATAGGGAGCCGCAATCTTGCCGGCTCTCCTCAGGTTTAAGAATTGTCGAATTGTAATTGTGTGTTTACCAGGATAACCAGGATGAGCCGCGGTGTGTCTTCTGTGGAAACGATCTCCTTCTCTTCTCAGCCTGGGTAGTTGGAGACGTGTTCTATGGGCACTGCTGCTGTCCTTTGTCCCCAGAGGGTGTGGGTGAGGAGATGTGGCTTATACCCGATGGGCTTTATATGACTTATTTATGTGATCTTTTCGATTCAGCCATGAGTAAAATTTGGAAATGGCCTGGCTTTGCTGACCTCGCGGGCTCATGTAAGTTGGAAGGTTTGGTTCAAAGTCCAATAAAAGATATACGTTACCATGTTAACAAAGAAAGTGTATTCATCGGGAGCACTGTCCCTTTGATGCGCATGGTATGGCGCCTGCCTGACGGTGCTCGACGCTTGACTTTCAATACCCCGTCTGGCTTTTGTGTAGCCGCCACTCCTAGGAAGACGGCCAGACCTGGTGAGAGTGCCAGGTATGGTGGTGTTCGAGTTGGAGAGGAGCGACCCTGCGCGCCTGAGACGGCCCCCTCGCCCTCCCTGGACCGGGTTGACGAGCCTGGGGAATCCAGTGCCGCCCGACAGGAGGCTCCAGTTGGTAAGATCATGCCACTGTTGAGACAAGTCTCCCCCGCGGTTTCATCATTTGATGATGACCCGGTGGTTGAGCATAGCGAGGATGAGGGCTCGTTGGCTGCGTTGTCGCCCTCCCTACTGATAAATGGCTTCAGCCTGTGGTCTCCACTACCTGATCCTTCGCCCGTCTCCATGCCTTCCGACTCCCCGGCGTCTCCGTTGGGCGATGACGGAGGGGTGGATGAGGTGTGGATGATGGGGTTGGATGGTGAGCTGGATATGCGGCTGATTTGCTTGAGGGACACCTGTGATCTCTAGGAGGGGGTGTCGAATTGAGTGGAGTCGAGTGGGTCAGATGGAGCACCATATCATGTACTTTTAGATGACGAATTATGGACTGAACTCAATTCTAAAATTAGAGATCAATTGGTGTCCATAAGATCAAGGAATTGGTGTCTATAGGGCAGATATGATCATGTTTTGGCCTCTGGGTGTAGTACCCCAAGGTAACCACCAGATGCCGCCAAACCTAAGCAACCGGAGCCGCCTGCTTAGCAAGTATAGGTCATCCCTAGCGAGGCCCAGGTTGGCCTTAAGCCCCACGTTAGCTTTAAGTAAGCCCCACGTTTTGATAAGATCCTCATCCTAGCCCCACATTTTGAACCTTATCAAGCCACAAGTTAAAGAGAGTAGGTGGCCCCACGTTGTAGTGATAAAGCCCCACGGTTAAATAAATAAACAAAGGTATCCTGAATTGAGTAATAGCACACACAACATACAATTTTTATTCGACAATTGTTAACCTGAAATATGGATCAATGCTTACAGCACATTGAAGCCACTGTGAAACTTTGCTGTCTTTTCTTTTCTTTTAATTACGTGCGATACTGTTTATTATCGCTGATAAGATTGCTGTAACTGCATTGAGTGTCATGATTGCCTGTATGAAAAGATGTTTTCTCTCAGCATTGCCATACAAGATGTGTAACAAATGAAAAAGAATCAACCTGTTGAGATTCCCTGAGAGGTTTGGGATTTAACATGCTATGTATATACATATTATTCATGCTTGCATAGTTTGGTTAAGAATATTATCACATATTGTCATTGATTTGATGATTGTAAATATCGAATAAGAGCCAGGACCGTTAGAATTGTAATAGGGACTTTTTTGGCTCCATATTGAATTGCAGCCGAGACTTTGGCAGCGTAAGATGGCATATGGCCACGTAAGATGGCGTCTTGCCCCACGTATAGCATGTTGCCCCCAGTAAGATGGCATATGGCAACGTAAGATGGCGTAGTGCCCCGCGTAGGATGAGTGTATTGCCCCACGTGTAAATGAGTGCATATAGCCCCACGTAGGATGAAATGTGTTTTTGTTTAAACAGGAACTGACTAAGCTCTGTGGTGTGCGTAGCTTAGTAACCAGTTTCCTGTGTGCGCTTGTGTAAAGAATGAGCTCCAATGTTATGTGCTTGTCTCTCACTCAACTGTATGTGACTGTGGATATGCCCTAACACGTCCCAACATGCCCTAACTCGTCTCAGCGCATTGATATGCAAAGGGACTACAAGTGACTGGAACGACCGGCGGAAGACCACCGTTACCAAGGAGATGCTGTGACGCAACCAAGGTTATAAAAGATTGCCCCTGGCAACGATCGGGGCTCCGAGCTTTCAGCTCTTTGTCGTGAAGCGATCAACCCGTGAGGAGTGTGTTGTTAGAGAAAGCGTACAGCAGAGTGATAGGACTTAGGTTTTTTACGGAGGACCTTTGGCTGTTAGCTGCGAACGGGACTTTTCTCTCCAAATTGGGTAATGTACAATGCTTTATTGAATAAGATGTTTAAGAGGAAGTTATGAACGGTTAATCGCGTGTAGGGACGGAGCCATTTTAACACACTTCCATATCTTCAAATTATTTTTAGCCAAAAACGTCTTATTTTAAAATTAGGTCTTGAGCTCTTTGAAGAAGTGATCAATCTTAGAAGGCTTTATTTAAAGGTTTAAATAGTTATGTTTGATTTCCCTTTTTCTATTTTATTTTATATTTTATGAATTTTAATTTTAATTGTAATTGTGATTTTTGAAATTTATAATTGCGCCTGGTGTTTGGCGAATGCGCATTAAAGAATTTAAAAATTGTTTTATATTCCTGTTATCATTGTAATAAAATATTGAAAGACAATTTTTGCTTTAATTATTTTATTTGTTTCTTTCGGTTTTGTTTTATTATTTTTGGGACTTTTTACTAAGTCCAGGTCATTTTATAAGACCTCATTATTTTCCTTCGAGACGGACAACAGCAACGGACGTTTGGAAAAGAGGTAATTGTATTTTAATAACATTTGATGAATGTTTTCCATTTGTATTAATAAAGTCAAATACTCCTGCTTTATGTGAAACAAGTCCGTATGATCCTAACAAGGATTATTAATGACTAGGTCAATAACAAATGCAAACAACTAAGAGAGGTGGAGCTGCCAAGTAAGTGAGGTGTTCAGTCTATTATTCCTGGGTTCGTGTGGTTGCTCATTCAGGAGTAATAGGTGGATGGAAACGGATTGACCTCATGATAAGAAGACAGTGAGCAAACCTAGGTGAGTCCACTTCGATATATCGGCTTAACTAATTCTCGTCCCCTCACATTGACGCCTTAGAGCCGGTGAGGGAAAAGGGGAATTACTGACCCATTGATTGGAGAGTCGATCAGGACATATTTCCCGATTTAAGTCCTGCGGGTAAGCGGAAGTTGACAAGTGAATGCTGCTACTGCTATGGACTCAGCCAGTTGCCACTGCATCTTTCCAGTTTTAATCCAATTTACAGCCATCACTATTCTCCCCGCTCCTTCTCCTAACGCTTTGTCGACCCCCCTCTCCAATGCTTTTGCCATCTCGTCCGCATATTGTGACTGATCGATTTTGGGGTTCCACTCTGTCCCTGGCACGTGTATTATCATGCCGTAGGGAGTGTTCCCGCCACTAGTTTTTGCCGCTATTATTGGCCGCTGATTATCTTTTTGTAATTCTTGTTTAACCTCTAATTCATATTCTTGTCCCGCTTCCTGCCTTAAAATGTTTCCAAGCGCTTTACTATGCGGTTTTAGTGATCTATCTGTTATTATCACTATAGCATCCCCCCGTATTTGCCAGGGGCTTCCCACATAGTGGCACAATATTACACCATTCCCGATTGAAACCTTTTTTGTTTCCTCCGGCAGCCCACCCAGGGGCGCCGTTCTTATCAGGGGAGTCATTTTTACAATTTTTCCTGGGCTTTCATTTTCTGATGCTCCTGCATCCTCCTCATGGACACATGAGCCCATATCAACAAAGCCCTCTTCACCAACGGCCTCAGCTGGCCTTTTCCGCATTTTTTGTAACTCTTTCTGCTTTTGATCAAATCCCGACTGCTCCCAGAGGTTGAAGCTTAATTCTTCAGCCCCCTTGGGATTTGCTAATTCCACCCTTATCTGCATTTTCTCAGCGAGGGATTTAATCGTAGAGTCCCACTGGACTCCGGTGCTAGTTACTTCCACTACGTTGTACACATCCAACAACACAGTCCACCAGTGGACCCAAAGGCCCACCGTCCCAGAGGTGCATCCCTCTTGGGGGTGGTTTACCACTACTGTTGCTATGCCCATTATTTCGGGAAATTCACTCACAAACACTCCTGTTTCCTTCACCGACCTTTCCACCTCAGCTGCGAGGTCGGTAGGACGGATTGAAGGGTTGTTTATTTCCAGGTGCCTTCTTGCTCCTGGTGGCCATCGATCTACACCCTCGCCCAGTAGCATAACCACTACTGGTATATCTGGTTGTTCTAGAGGATGGGGTGCAGGCATTAACCCTGCTACCCTCTCTGTAGGGCTGGGGGGCTTTCCCCTCCCATTTCTCCCTATTATTCTTTCCATTACTTCACTAGCGTGTTCTATAGCCCGCTTTGCTTTCTTATTGTAGGAGTGGAGCTATCTATTTCCGAAGCCTTCCCCGCGCGCTTTGGGTTCAGGGACGTACTTTAGCTCCTGGTTACTCAGCTCCGTACCCGTGTACGTTGCCTCTACCTCTATCGGGACTACCGCCTTCGGGTTTCCTACCTTTACTCGTCGGCGGATGTCCTCTCTCAAACGGTGGGGTGTGTTGTCCTTTCGGGTCGGTTGTAATCCTTCCCGCTTCTCTTCTCCGGGATCTGGATGTCTTCTTGTTCCAATGGACACGTATGCTAGGAACCGAAAAAGGCTGCCTCCACTAGAACATTAGTCTAGTGGAAACACCTACCTTCTCCCCTTGGTTCTCGACGACTTTCTTCTTGTGCCAATGGACACTCCTGTCAGGAACCGAAAAAGGCTGCTTCCACTAGAGCATTAGTCTAGTGGAAACACCTACCTTCTCCCCTTGGTTCTCGACGACTTTCTTCTTGTGCCAATGGACACTCCTGTCAGGAACCGAAAAAGGCTGCTTCCACTAGAACATTAGTCTAGTGGAAACCCCTACCTTTTCTCCTTGGTTCTCGACGACTTTCTTCTTGTGCCAATGGACACTCCTGTCGGGAACCGAAAAAGGCTGCTTCCACTAGAACAGGGATGGGCAATCTCGGCCCTCGAGGGCCGGTGTCCCTGCAGGTTTTCGATGTTTCCGTTTTCCAACACAAGCTGATTCCAATCAACGGGATCATTATCAGTCTTGTGCAGAGCTTGCTGATGAGCTGATCATATATCAGCTGTGTTGGAAAACGGAAACATCGAAAACCTGCAGGGACACCGGCCCTCGAGGGCCGAGATTGCCCATCCCTGCACTAGAACATTAGTCTAGTGGAAACCCCTACCTTTTCTCCTTGGTTCTCGACGACTTTCTTCTTGTGCCAATGGACACTCCTGTCGGGAACCGAAAACTTAAAATTTTTTCAAAAACTCCAGGAGAAAAGGCAAGAGACAGGGAATCAGGGTTAGGTTTGCAGCGTCAGCCTCTGACACTGAGTCCGCTATCCAAGAAAAGGGACTATAAATATTTTCAGGCACCCCGCAATAACTAAGCAAAGAGTATGGTAGTTTTGCTACAAATGGATACCTGAGATAACTGACCAATAAAATGGGCAACCGCACCCAATATGGAAAGCCTAAATAGCGCAAACCATAGTTTAACATCACAAGCCTAGAAGAGACTGCCTCCCTCCGAGCAGCCTCTCAACATTAACTCTAACTGTTCAAGCCCTCCTTCTTTTTGTGGGCTGGCCTGAACCACCCCTTGACTCAGCCCCTCCCTCAGGAAAGCGCGGCGCAGCGCGCTCTGCCAAGTACACTATCAGTACCTTCACAGCTGACCAGAGCAGCAGGTCGCTGTTAAAGCCCATTCACTTTGAATGGCCTTCTCACACTCAACCTCTTTTAGAGTGCAAGTCTCCTGGGGGAGCCAGTCACCGTTTCTTTAACACAAAATAGTACAATCAACTTCAACTCAAAAATCACACTAGATTTTCACAATTAAAGAAGCTCTTTTCCATGAAACACTATTCATCAAAGAGACTATTTTGTGTTAGCTCAGGGTCGTATGACATGACAATTTATCAGCGAGTTCGCTATCAGCTCTAAACACTGCCCTCCGCTCAGAGCCGCGCTCACTCGGGTTCCTGTTTTGGGCCTCGATCGATCCCGATTTTGACAAAAATGAGTCAATCGAGCCCCACGTCTGGGCGCCACATGTCAACTTCCGCTTACCCGCAGGACTTAAATCGGGAAATATGTCCTGATCGACTCTCCAACTAAAGGGTTAGAAATTCCCCTTTTTCCTCACCAGCTCTAAGGCGTCAGCATGAGGAGACGGGAATTAAATAAGCCGATATATCAAAGTGGATTCACCTAGGTTTGTTCACTGTCTTCTTATCATGAGGCCAATCCGTTTTCATACACCTATCAATCCTGAGTGAGTAACCACACACACAGAGCCCAGGAATGCTAGCATGTACACCTCACTTATATTGGCAGCTCCACTTCTCTGAGTTGTTTGCATTTGTTATTGACCTAGTAATTTAATAATCCTTGTTAGAATCATACGGATTTGTTACATATCAAGCTGGAGTATTTGACTTTATTAATACAGATGGAAGCATTGGTTAGAGGTTATTCAAATGCACTTACCTTCTCCCAAACGTCCGTTACTGTTGTCCTCCTCGAAGAGGGGAAAAATTAATATTAATGCGGACTTATAAAATGTCCAAAATAAAATCAAAACAAACTAGAGCTGCGAGCAGCTATAAAGGGCCCTCGCAGCCCGGGCCACGTTGGAGTCCTTGCACGTTGGGGTACTTGCACGTTAGGGTACTGGCACGTTGGGGTACTGGCATATTGGAAGCAAAATTTCTTTGAAAATGGCATAATAAACGTTTACATGTAGAATATTTTTTTTGCCAGTGTGTGTCAAGCTCAACGGGTTTTGGTGATTGTTAAGACCTGCAAAAATCAGCGTCCTTTTTTATTTTTAGGCAATGAGTTGCCCTGATTGGTATTTTTTGTAAAAGTGTATATATACATCATCGCTCGTTGTACTCATTGCACAATGTTAACTTTTATTGTCCAAAGGGGCAATCAAAAATGAATAAAACAAAATGGAAACGTACATACGTTTGGATCGGTGTGAAGCCAGTGAACAATTTGAGTGGTGGAAACTAAAAGAATATTCAGAAATGACTTAGTCATCACACTTAGAATGAGTTTACATTTTTTTGTACAAAATACCGTATGTGGGTTTTTTTTTTATATAAGCCTCAAGGGCTAGGTGGCGCTGTATTTATAACTGAATGTTGTCATCGAGATACCTTCAGGCCTTGATTATAAGCATACATGTCAAGTGCGGGATTTTTTTTGGAGCATGTACCGTGGAGTTATTAAGCATATCCTTCATTCACGATATTGCTTTTAATGTCCACAGAGGCTATCAAAAATAAATAAAAATATATATATGTTTGGATAAGTCTGATGCCAGTGAACATTTTGAGTGGTGGAAACTAAAAGAATATTCAGAAATGACTTAGTCATCACACTTAGAATGAGTTTACATTTTTTGTACAAAATACCGTATGTGTTTTTTTTTTTTTTAATATAAGCCTCAAGGGCTAGGTGGCGCTGTATTTATAACTGAATGTTGTCATAGAGATACCTTCAGGGCTTGATTATAAGCATACATGTCAAGTGTGGGATTTTTTTTGGAGCATGTACCGTGGAGTTATTAAGCATATCCTTCATTCACGATATTGCTTTTAATGTCCATAGAAAAAATAAATAAAAATATATATATGTTTGGATAAGTCTGATGCCAGTGAACATTTTGAGTGGTGGAAACTAAAAGAATATTTATAAATGACTTAGTTATCACACTTAGAATGAGTTTCCATTTTTTGTACAAAATACCGTATGTGGGGTATTTTTTTTTTATGCCTCAAGGGCTAGGTGGCGCTGCATATATAACTGAATGTTGTCATAGAGATAGCTTCAGGCCTTGACGATTAACATACATGTCAAGTTTGGGATTTTTTGGAGCATGTACCGGGGAGTTATTAAGCATATCCTTTTTCAGTGCGAAACACAAATTTTGATGCCCCGCCTTCATCATATAGTATTTCGAAAGGTCAAGATTTTTCCCCCTGTCGTTGGCTCAGGTCTTGACATGGTCCAAGTCAAGTCTTAACTCAGTCAGATGAAACGTGTAGGAGAAGTGGGCAAAAGTCTGCGCCCTGTGAATGTGCAAAAATGGTCAAAAATGGGACATTCAAAAATTCGTAGCTCACTTCCTGTTCATTTTAGCATATGGGTCCAAGAGACTTTTTTGTAGGTCTTGGGCTCCCTCATACACCTAAAAATATTCGTCGTTCTTGCTTAAACGTACAACCGGGGCTGCTTCGTTAAAAACTTCTAGGGGGCGCTATTGAGTCATTTTTGTAAAAATAGCACAATCAACAATAAAATATTGCTCATTTTACCAGGCCAGATGTGTGTGCCAAGTTTCATGAGTTTCTGTGCATGATTAGACCCTCAAAACTGACGTTGTTTTCTTGGCGAACAGCGCTTAGCCACACCCACAGCAATTCGTGAAAAATCACAAACTTCGTGTTGTGACATCATGAAGGCCGAAACCCTCATCTGAGCAAATATGAGGTAGGTTCAGTTAACGTGTTTGGAGAAAAACGTAGAAGAAAATTCGTAAGAAAAAAAAATGCCACTAGGTGGCGCTATCAGTTAGATGAAATATAAGTCAGTAGATGTCTTTAGGGCTGGACTCTCATCAAATGTGTTAAATTTTGAGAAGATAGGATCATCTCGGTCAAGTTAATGCAGCTTTTATTTTCACGAAAAATCTTCAGACTTTGCGTCACCGTAGCGGCCACGCCCTTTGGCGAAAAGTTACAATATTCGGTGTGGGGCATGATCAACATCTTAAGCCTTTTCTGACCAATTTTCAAATGGATCCCTTCAACAAGCTCAGCACAGTAGCTAAAAACGTAAAGTATGACATTTATTGTAACCACTAGGTGGCGCTATATGTATAACTGAATTTTATCATATAGATGTTTTCAGGCCGTGACTATTACGTTGCCTGAGAAGTTTGAGATTTTTTGGAGCTTGAACATGGGAGTTATTAAGCATTTGCTCTTTCTGGACAAATGAAATTTTAAAGGCAATATTTGATGCCCCGCCCCCGTCATATAGTATTTCAAAAAGGCAAGATGTTTTGCCCAGTTGTTCTCTCAGGTCTTGAGATGATAAATGCCAAGTTTGAAGTCAATTGGATGAAAAATGTTTGCAAAGGGGGAAAAAGCATGACCACAGTGAATGTGCCAAAATAGGCCAAAATTGGACATAAAAAAATTCATAGCTCACTTCCTGTACATTTTAGCTACATGGTCCCAATAGACTTTTTTTTGTGCGTCTCGGGGTGCTACACGTGCCTGCCAATTTTTGTTGCTCTAGCTCAAACGTGCCGGGCTTGGTTTTTATTTTTCTACGCTAGGGGGCGCTATCGAGTCGCATTGTTATGACGACTTAATAATATCAAATTTTTCGCCGGGCCTGAGGAGTGTGCAAAGTTCGGTGAGTTTTCGTGAATGTTTAGGTACCCAAAATCGCGATCGTTTGCGGAGAATAAAGAAGAAGAAGAAGAAGAATAACTAGAGCTGCGAGCAGCTATAAAGGGCCCTCGCAGCCCGGGCCACGTTGGGGTCCTTGCACGTTGGGGTACTTGCACGTTGGGGTACTGGCATATTGGAAGCAAAATTTCTTTGAAAATGGCATAATAAACGTTTACATGTAGAATATTTTTTTGCCAGTGTGTGTCAAGCTCAACAGGTTTTGGTGATTGTTAAGACCTGCAAAAATCAGCGTACTTTTTTATTTTTAGGCAATGAGTTGCCCTGATTGGTATTTTTTGTAAAAGTGTATATACACATCATCGCTCGTTGTACTCATTGCACAATGTTACTTTTATTGTCCAAAGGAGCAATCAAAAATGACTAAAACAAAATGGAAACGTACATACGTTTGGATCGGTGTGAAGCCAGTGAACAATTTGAGTGGTGGAAACTAAAAGAATATTCATAAATGACTTAGTTATCAAACTTAGAATGAGTGTACATTTTTTGTACAAAATACCGTATGTGGGGTATTTTTTTTATTTTTTTTATATAAGCCTCAAGGGCTAGGTGGCGCTGTATTTATAACTGAATGTTGTCATACAGATACCTTCAGGCCTTGATTATAAGCATACATGTCAAGTGTGCGATTTTTTTTTGAGCATGTACCGTGGAGTTATTAAGCATAACCTTCATTCACGATATTGCTTTTAATGTCCATTGAGGCTGTCAAAAATAAATAAAAATATATATATGTTTGTATAAGTCTGATGCCAGTGAACATTTTGAGTGGTGGAAACTAAAAGAATATTCATAAATGACTTAGTTATCACACTTAGAATGAGTTTACATTTTTTGTACAAAATACCGTATGTGGGGTATTTTTTTTTTATTCCTCAAGGGCTAGGTGGCGCTGCATATATAACTGAATGTTGTCATAGAGATACCTTCAGGCCTTGGCGATAAACATACATGTCAAGTTTGGGATTTTTTGGAGCATGTACCGGGGAGTTATCAAGCATATCCTTTTTCATTGCGAAACACAAATTTTGATGCCCCGCCCTCATCATATAGTATTTCGAAAAGTCAAAAATTTTCCCCCTGTCGTTGGCTCAGGTCTTGACATGGTCCAGGCCAAGTCTTAACTCAGTCGGATGAAACATGTAGGAGAAGTGGGCAAAAGTCTGCCCCCTGTGAATGTGCAAAAATCGTAAAAAATGGGACATTCAAAAATTCGTAGCTCACTTCCTGTTCATTTTAGCATATGGGTACAAGAGACTTTTTTGTAGGTCTTGGGCTCCCTCATACACCTAAAAATATTCGTCGTTCTTGCTTAAACGTACAACCGGGGCTGCTTCGTTTAAAATTTCTAGGGGGCGCTATTGAGTCATTTTTGTAAAAATAGCACAATCAACAAAATATTGCTCATTTTACCAGGCCAGATGTGTGTGCCAAGTTTCAGGAGTTTCTGTGCATGTTTAGACCCTCAAAACTGGCGTTGTTTTCTTGGCGAACAGCGCTTAGCCACGCCCACAGCAATTCGCGAAAACTCACAAACTTCGTGTTGTGACATCATGAAGGCCGAAACCCTCATCTGAGCAAATATGAGGTAGGTCCAGTTTACGTGTTTGGAGAAAAATGTAGAAGAAAATTCGTAAGAAAAAAAATTGCCACTAGGTGGCGCTATCAGTTAGATGAAATATAAGTCAGTAGATGTCTTTAGGGCTGGACTCTCATCAAATGTGTGAAATTTTGAGAAGATAGGATCATCTCGGTCAAGTTAATGCAGCTTTTATTTTCACAAAAAATCTTCAGACTTTGCGTCACCGTAGCGGCCACGCCCTTTGGCGAAAAGTTACAATATTCGGTGTGGGGCATCATCAATATCTTAAGGCTTTTCTGACCAATTTTCAACTGGATCCCTTCAACGAGCTCAGCACAGTAGCTAAAAACGTAAAGTATGACATTTATTGTAACCACTAGGTGGCGCTATATGTATAACTGAATTTTGTCATATAGATGTTTTCAGGCCGTGACTATTACGTTGCCTGAGAAGTTTGAGATTTTTTGGAGCTTGAACATGGGAGTTATTAAGCATTTGCTCTTTCTGGACAAATGAAATTTTAAAGGCAATATTTGATGCTCCGCCCCCGTCATATAGTATTTCGAAAATGCAAGATGTTTTGCCGAGCTGTTCTCTCAGGTCTTGAGATGATAAATGCGAAGTTTGAAGTCAATTGGATGAAAAATGTTTGCAAAGGGGGAAAAAGCATGACCACAGTGAATGTGCCAAAATAGGCCAAAATTGGACATTAAAAAATTCATAGCTCACTTCCTGTACATTTTAGCTACATGGTCCCAATAGACTTTTTTGTGCGTCTCGGGGTGCTACACGTGCCTGCCAATTTTCGTTGCTCTAGCTCAAACATGCTGGGCTTGGTTTATATTTTTCTATGCTAGGGGGCGCTATAGAGTCACGTTGTTATGACGACTTCATAATATCCAATTTTTCGCCGGGCCTGAGGAGTGTGCAAAGTTTGGTGAGTTTTCGTAAATGTTTAGGTACCCAAAATCGCGATCGTTTACGGAGAATAATAATAATAATAATAATAATAATAATAATAATAATTCGAACGAAAAACAATAGGGACCTCGCAGCGGTCGCTGCTCGGGCCCTAATAATAATAATAATAATAATAATAATAATAATAATTTTTACAAAAACAATAGGGACCTCGCAGCGGTCGCTGCTCGGGCCCTAACTAGAGCTGCGAGCAGCTATAAAGGGCCCTCGCAACCTGGGCCACGTTGGGGTACTTGCACGTCGGGGTACTGGCACGTTGGGGTACTGTCAAATCGGACAAGGACCATCTAAAATGTTTTTGACAAGCTTTGTGAGTGCAAAAGGCCAAAGATGGTGTGCAATTCCCAAAATAAATTCAAAATGGCGGACTTCCTTTTAGGTTTAGCATACGGCTACAGAATACTTTTTGTAGGTCTTAAGCTAATAGGTATGCCTCCCAGTTTTCACAAATCTAGGTCAAGTCATCTTTAGTTGTGTATCGTTTGAATCATACAATTGGAAATGCTCCATAAAAATGCATAGAGGGCGCTATTGAGCACAACGTTGGGTTACTCGCACGTCAGGGTACTGGCACGTTGGGGTACTGTTACATGGAAGAAGGACCATTTAAAATGTTAGTTTTTTCCATGCCTTGTCTGTGCAAAGTTTAATGAAAGAGGCCAAAAATGATGTATAATTCCCAAAATAAAATCAAAATAGCGGACTTCCTCTTTGGTTTGGCAAATGGCTACATAATACTTTTTTGTAGGTTTTAGGCTGATAGGGGTCTGTCCTAATTTTCACAAATCTAGCAGAATCATACAATCGGAAATACTTCATAAAAATGTCTAGAGGGCGCTATTTATTGCAAATTGCACAATAAATCTCTAAAAATTCATGTTCATGACAAGTCTGATGTGTTTGCAAAGTTTCATGAGTTTTCACACATGTATAGATAAAAAAACAAAGCAGCACTTTACTTGGCAAACAATGCATCGCTATAGCAGCAGCGTGCGACAAAATAAAAAACTTTCGATAACTTTGCATCTTAAACATCTTAAGATGAAACACACCAAGTTTGAAGACGGTCGGATGAACTTTGTACGAGGAGTTCGTTAAAATATGACCCCTGAAAAAGGCCACAAAAAATGGCAACAAATCCCATCGTAAATCAAAATGGCGGACTTCCTGTTTGGTTTAGCACATGGTTCCAAGAGACTTTATTGTACATCGTGGGCTCTTATGTATGCGTGCAAATTATCATAGCGCTAGGTGAAACGTACAACCGGGAATGCTTCGTTAAAGAGGAGTTTTCTAGCTCAAAATGTGATGCCGGCCCCTGGGGGACTTCCTGTTGGGTTTAGCACATGGCACCAAGAGACTTTTTTGTACATTGTGGGCTGTTACATATGTCTACAAATTTTTGTAGCTCTAGCTCCTTCGTACAACTGGGAATGCTTCATTAAGAAGGATTTTTTTCCTTTGCAAAAAGTGCATGCCACGACAACAGCGTGCGACGAAATAAAGAGCTTTCAATAACTTTTCATCCTCAACATCTTAAGATGAGTCACACCAAGTTTGAAGATGATCGGATAAACTCTGTAGGAGGAGTTCGTTAAAATAAGACCCCTATGAAATGGCCCAAAAAATGGCAACACATTCCAAAGTAAATCAAAATGGCGGACGCCCTGTTAGGTTTAGCATATGGTTCAAAAAGAGTTTTTTGTACCTTGAGGGCTGTTACATATGTCTTCAAATGTTGGTAACTCTAGGTGAAATGTACAGCCGGGAATGCTTCATTAAATAAGAATTTTGAAACACAAAATTTGATGCCTCGCCTCTGGCGGACTTCCTGTTAGGTTTAGCATATGGCACCAACAGGCTTTTTTGTAGATTATAGTCTGTTACATATGTGTACCAATTTTCATAGCTCTAGGTTAAACGTACCACCGGCAATGCTTCGTTAAGTAAGAATTTTGAAACTGTAAATTTGATGCCCCGCCACCGTCATATAGTATGTCAAAAACTTTAGATTTTTTACCATGGTGTTGTCCGAGGTCTTGAGATGGTACATCCCAAGTTTGAAGTCAATCGGGTTAACCGTGTAGGAGAAGCGGGCAAAAGTATGACCCCTGTAAATGTGCAAAAATGGGCCAAAATTGGACATTCAAATACTCATACCTCACTTCCTGTCTATTTTAGGGTACACATATCAAAGAGGTTTTTGTTCATCTGGATGTGCTACAGGTGCCACACAATTTCCGTAGCCATAGGACAATCGTAGCGGGACAGGGATCCGTTAAACCTATGTAGGTGGCGCTACAGAGCCATTTTTCTGTTATCATGTATGGCGACTTTAAAATATCAAATTTTTCGCCAGGCCCGATCTGCGTGTAAAGTTTGGTGAGTTTTCGTTCATGTTTAGTGCCTCAAAAATGTGGTTGTTTGCGGAAAAGAATAATAACTAGAGCTGCGAGCAGCTATAAAGGGCCCTCGCAACCCGGGCCACGTTGGGGTATATGCAAGTCGGGGGACTTGCACGTTGGGGTACTGTTAAATAGACAAGGACCATGGAAAATAGAAATGCATTTGCCGTGCCTTGTGTGTAAAAAGGTGCAGTAAAAGGCCAAAAATGATGCACAATTCCCAAAATAAATTCAAAAGTGTGGACTTTCTGATGTGTGTGCAAAGTTTCATGAAAAGTCGCTCGTTTGATATTCAAAACCAGCATCTGTTTATTTGAAAACATTGCATGGCACAGAGATGGTGTGTGATCAAATAAAAAGCTTTTTGATGACTCTTAATGTGGTGTCGCTGTGCAACACATATGTATTCATGACATAGTGAAGTATTGTGACAGTTTTGTAGGGTCCAGCAAACAGTAAATGTGTGACAGTTATTCAAGAAAAAATGTAGCTTTGAAGCAGGCTAACCAATGACATCATCTAAAGGGGAAAAAAGCACATGAGCAAGCATAGGTATAAGTAGAGGAGAAAAAGAGATGAAAGAAGTGCGAGAGATGGAACAGGAGAGGAATGCAGCTGTTTATGTATAGCTGTTGTAACAGGACAGATTAAATAACACTTTAACCTGGGGTTAACAGCGCCCTAGGACAGATAAACTCTTTAGTGTAAAAGTTTTCTGGGACAGATGAATCCCTTGGGGTCAAAGAGTTTGGGTTAGCACATAGTCTGTCTTAGGATAATGTAACCTCCATGGATGAATTAGTCCTAGGACGCTTTGACCTGCGGGCTAAAACTTCAGGGGGGTTAACCTGTCCTGTTATATTGTGATCATCGTCTTCGTGCATGTCCTCAGTGGCTTCTTCTGTCTGTGTGGCAGCATTTGATACATCTGTAGAACAAAAAAGAATGAAGAATCATGTTAGATCTGTGAAGTTTGGTTGTCTTAGGTGTAGTTTACAGAACAGTCGTGTGCATATTTTTAGCATGGTAGTGTCTTAATACAAATGCATATTATGTAATGCACTGTATATGGATATTACAGACGTAATATTTGACGGTGATCTTATATTCATAGTTTTTGCCCGTTAATAAATAATATAGCTAGTAAGTAATAAGACACGCAAAAATGGTATAGTTGAATCCTCTGGGTCAAAAAGCAATGTTTTAGGATTGTGTGATGAAATGATGAATAAAAGTAAGGATACGACAGGTACATAAATGGTTATATATACACACGGACATATATATTTATACAGTATAACAGTGCCGCATGTATTGGTTTTAAGGAAAGAGTTGAAAAGCAGTGTTCAGAAAAAAGCATAAGACGCACAAAGTACCATTTCACTACATGTAATAAGTTGTCAAGTAGACATGTGAATTAAGTGGTTAAGATAGTGGCTACTGTGCAAGTAAGCTTCAATTGTCTCTAAAAGGTTAGCATATGTGTTCTACATGATATCAATGGCTAGACGTGCTCGTGGAGAAACATTACAAACAGAAAAACACACTAAAGGTGCCTTTAACAAACCTGTTAATAAATGAGAACTTAATACATATATGTATGGCATACTGTATATGATTGAGAAAGTTGTCCTGTTTAGTTTATGTATTGTATACTTACGGAAAAAAGTTGGCAATCTTTGCGTATGGAGATGATTAGAGGGTCTTTATCAAAAGAGAATTTGCTTGTTGATTTGTGCATGTTCTGTAGAAAAGCAAAGGAGTAGAAATAAATACAGTATCATACTTCATAAACATACAAGAAATTTGTAGCTGTATTAACCATTGTTGGTATTTGAAGTGATAATTTAGGAATAGAAGTGTAGTGATTGCAGAATTTATAGAGTGCTTACCTTGTATGACTTTGTAGATGGAAATGTCTTTTGTTGAAAGAGCTCTTTGTTGTCTACTATATATGCAAGGACAAGCATAAGTAGGTGTGGTTATGAAGTACTTGACCATTGAAATAAAGCAGTGGTATCAAATGTATGGACCGTGGTTTGGCTCAGGCCTGCAAAGGGGTTTAATGTGGCACAAGAGATAATCTTGTAAGGTACAAAAAATAATAATAATATAATAGGTATGCCTCTGAGTTTTCACAAATCTAGGTCAAGTCAAGTCATCTTTAGTTATTTTGCGCTTGAATCATCCAATCGGAAATGCTCCATAAAAAATGTATAGAGGGTGCGATTTATTGCAAATTGCACAAGAAATCTCTAAAAATTCATGTTAATGACAAGTCTGATGTGTGTGCAAAGTTTCACGAGTTTTCACACATGTATAGATAAAAAAAAACAAAGCAGCACTTTACTTGGCAACCAATGCATCGCTATAGCAGCAGCGTGCGACAAAATAAAAAACTTTCGATAAATTTGCATCTTAAACATCTTAAGATGAAACACACCAAGTTTGAACACGGTCGGATGAATTTTGTAGGAGGAGTTAAAATATGACCCCTAAAAAAGGCCACAAAAAAAGTCTACAAATCCCATCATAAATCAAAATGGCGGACTTCCTGTTTGGTTTAGCACATGGTTCCAAGAGACTTTTTTGTACATCGTGGGCTCTTATGTATGCCTCTAAATTATCATAGCGCTAGGTGAAACGTACAACCGGGAATGCTTCGTTAAAGAGGAGTTTTTTAGCTCAAAATGTGATGCCCGGCCCCTACGGGACTTCCTGTTGGGTTTAGCACATGGCACCAAGAGACTTTTTTGTACATCGTGGGCTGTTACATTTGTCTCCAAATTTTCGTAGCTCTAGCTGCTTCGTACAACTGGGAATGCTTCATTAAGAAGTAATTTTTTCCTTTGCAAACTGTGCATGCCACGGCAACAGCGTGCGACACAATAAAAAGCTTTCAATAACTTTTCATCTTCAACATCTTAAGATGAATCACACCAAGTTTGGAGATGATCGGATAAACTCTGTAGGAGGAGTTCGTTAAAATAAGACCCCTATGAAATGGCCCAAAAAATGGCAACACGTTCCAAAGTAAATCAGAATGGCGGACTTCCTGTTCGGTTTAGCATATGGTTCAAAAAGAGTTTTTTGTACCTTGAGGGCTGTTACATATGTCTTCAAATATTGGTAACTCTAGGTGAAATGTACAGCCGGGAATGCTTCATTAAGTTAGAATTTTGAAACACAAAATTTGATGCCTCGCCTCTGGCGGACTTCCTGTTAGGTTTAGCATATGGCACCAACAGGCTTTTTTGTAGATCATAGTCTGTTACATATGTGTACCAATTTTCGTGGCTCTAGATTAAACGTACCACCGGCAATGCTTCGTTAAGTAAGAATTTTGAAACTGTAAATTTGATGCCCCGCCACCGTCATATAGTATGTCAAAAACTTTAGATTTTTTACCATGATGTTGTCCCAGGTGTTGAGATGGTACAGCCCAAGTTTGAAGTCAATCGGGTTAACCGTGTAGGAGAAGCGGGCAAAAGTATGACCCCTGTAAATGTGCAAAAATGGGCCAAAATTGGACATTCAAATACTCATACCTCACTTCCTGTCTATTTTAGGGTACACATATCAAAGAGGTTTTTGTTCATCTGGATGTGCTACAGGTGCCACACAATTTTCGTAGCCATAGGACAATCGTAGCGGGACAGGGATCCGTTAAACCTATGTAGGTGGCGCTACAGAGCCATTTTTCTGTTATCATGTATGGCGACTTTAAAATATCTAATTTTTCGCCAGACCCGATCTGCGTGTAAAGTTTGGTGAGTTTTCGTTCATGTTTAGTGCCTCAAAAATGTGGTTGTTTGCGGAAAAGAATAATAACAAAGAAGAAGAAGAATAATAATAACTAGAGCTGCGAGCAGCTATAAAGGGCCCTCGCAACCCGGGCCACGTTGGGGTATTTGCACGTCGGGGTACTGGCATGCTGGGGTACTGTCAAATAGGAAACCATCTAAATTTTAAACGTTTTTGCCATGCTTTGTGTTTGTAAAGTTTCATGGAAAGGCCAAAAATGATGCACAATTAACAAAATAAAATCAAAATGGATTGGCACATGGCTATATAGAATACTTTTTGAATATATTAGGCATGCCTGCCAATATTCACACATCTAGCTGAATCATATAATCGGAAAGACTTCATAAAAATGTCTAGAGGGCGCTATTGAAGCATTTATTGCAAATTTAATAAGAAATCTCTAAAATATTCATGCTTATGACAAGCCTGATGTGTGTGTAAAGTTTCATGAGTTTTTGCACATGTTTAGACCAAAAAAAAAGCAGCATTTTACTTGGCAAACAATGCATCGCCATGAAACGGTGTGGGACAAAATAAATAACTTTCGATAACTTTGTATCTTAAACATCTTAAGATGAAGCACACCAAGTTTGAAGACAGTCGGATAAATTTTGTAGGAGGAATTCGTTAAAATATGACCCCTAAAAAAGGCCACAAAAAATGGCTACAAATCCCAACGTAAATCAAAATGTCGGACTTCCTGTTTGTTTTGGAAGATGGTTCCAAGAGACTATTTTGTACATCGTGGGCTCTTATGTATGCCTCTAAATTATCATAGCGCTAGGTGAAACGTACAACCGGGAATGCTTCGTTAAAGAGGAGTTTTTTACGGGACTTCCTGTTGGGTTTAGCACATGGCACCAAGAGACTTTTTTGTACATTGTGGGCTGTTAAATTTGTCTCCAAATTTTCGTAGCTCGAGCTGCTTCGTACAACTGTGAATGCTTCATTAAGAGGGAATTTTTTCCTTTGCAAACTGTGCATGCCACGGCAATAGCGTGCGACGAAATAAAAAGCTTTCAATAACTTTTCATCTTCAACATTTTAAGATGAATCACACCAAGTTTGGAGATGATCGGATAAACTCTGTAGGAGGAGTTCGTTAAAATAAGACCCCTATGAAATGGCCCAAAAAATGGCAACACGTTCCAAAGTAAATCAAAATGGCGGACTTCCTGTTCGGTTTAGCATATGGTTCAAAAAGAGTTTTTTGTACCTTGAGGGCTGTTACATATGTCTTCAAATGTTGGTAACTCTAGGTGAAATGTACAGCCGGGAATGCTTCATTAAATAAGAATTTTGAAACACAAAATTTGATGCCTCGCCTCTGGCGGACTTCCTGTTAGGTTTAGCATATGGTTCAAAAAGAGTTTTTTGTAGATCATAGTCTGTTACATATGTGTACCAATTTTCGTGGCTCTCAATTAAACGTACCACGGCAATGCTTTGTTAAGTAAGAATTTTGAAACTGTAAATTTGATGCCCCGCCACCGTCATATAGTATGTCAAAAACTTTAGATTTTTTACCATGATGTTGTCCCAGGTGTTGAGATGGTACAGCCCAAGTTTGAAGTCAATCGGGTTAACCGTGTAGGAGAAGCGGGCAAAAGTATGACCCCTGTAAATGTGCAAAAATGGGCCAAAATTGGACATTCAAATACTCATACCTCACTTCCTGTCTATTTTAGGGTACACATATCAAAGAGGTTTTTGTTCATCTGGATGTGCTACAGGTGCCACACAATTTTCGTAGCCATAGGACAATCGTAGCGGGACAGGGATCCGTTAAACCTATGTAGGTGGCGCTACAGAGCCATTTTTCATGTATCATGTATGGCGACTTTAAAATATCAAATTTTTCGCCAGGCCCGATCTCCGTGTAAAGTTTGGTGAGTTTTCGTTCATGTTTAGTGCCTCAAAAATGTGATTGTTTGCGGAAAAGAATAATAACAAAGAAAAAGAAGAAGAAGAATAATAACTAGAGCTGCGAGCAGCTATAAAGGGCCCTCGCAACCCGTGCCACGTTGGGGTATTTGCACGTCGGGGTACTGGCACGTTAGGGTACTGTTTCATAAGAAACCGTCTAAATTGTAAATGTTTTCCCATGCTTTTTGTGTTTGTTCACATTGCTATGGAATGCTTTGTCGAGGTATTCGGCTGATAGGTATGCCTCCCAAAATTCACACATCTAGCTGAATCATATAAAAAAAAAAAAATTCTTTGCAAACAATGCATCGCTACAGCAAAGGCGTGCCACGTTGGGGTACTTGCACGTCGGGGTACTGGCACGTTGGGGTACTGTCAAATAGGACAAGGACCATCTAAAATGTTTTTGACAAGCCTTGTGTGTGCAAAGTTTAATCAAAACGCAAAATATGGTGCGCAATTCCCAAAATAAATTCAAAATGGCGGACTTCCTTTTAGGTTTAGCATACGGCTACAGAATACTTTTTGTAGGTCTTAAGCTAATAGGTATGCCTCCCAGTTTTCACAAATCTAGGTCAAGTCATCTTTAGTTGTGTATCGCTTGAATCATACAATTGGAAATGCTCCATAAAAATGCATAGAGGGCGCTATTGAGCACAACGTTGGGTTACTTGCACGTCAGGGTACTGGCACGTTGGGGTACTGTTACATGGAACAAGGACCATTTAAAATGTTAGTTTTTTCCATGCCTTGTCTGTGCAAAGTTTAATGAAGAAGGCCAAAAATTATGTATAATTCCCAAAATAAAATCAAAATAGCGGACTTCCTCTTTGGTTTGGCAAATGGCTACATAATACTTTTTTGTAGGTCTAGCATAATCATACAATCGGAAATGCTTCATAAAAATGTCTAGAGGGCGCTATTTATTGCAAATTGCACAATAAATCTCTGAAAATTCATGTTCATGACAAGTCTGATGTGTTTGCAAAGTTCCATGAGTTTTCATGTGTATAAAAAAAAAAAAGCAGCACTTGACAAACAATGCATTGCTATGGCAACAGCGTGTTACAAAATAAAAAACTTTCGATTACTTTGCATCTTAAACATCTTAAGATGAAACACACCAAGTTTGAAGACAGTCGGATAAATTTTGTAGGAGGGGTTCGTTAAAATATGACCCCTGAAAGTTTTTCCTTGCCCGGTTGGAGGGTTAGATCAGGGGATGTCGCAACTTGTTTGTGGTTAAGTGCTACAGAAGTAAATGTGTCTTAACAACCTCATGATTGAATGTGTTTTCAATTCTCTAGGATGTGATTGGATTGTATCAATTAAATGTTCTTATAACTGATTCAGTGAGTAGTAAAAATAGTGTGTCAAGTATAATGACATGAAATATAAGGAATACAAAAAACAAAACAAGAACCCTCTAAATTACACATTTTGTTCCAGGCTTTATGTGCGTGCATAGTTTGAGTATACACCTAGGTTTAGGCCAGGAGTGTTCAAACCTTTTGCAAAGAGGGCCGGGTATGGTAAGGTGAAAATGTGTGGGGCCTAATCAACCATTTAGTTTAGCCTGACATAATTTTTTTACATGCATATGTAAATATATATATGTGGACAAATGTGTACATATGTCTACAAATTTTTGTAGCTCGAGCTGCTTCGTCCAACTGGGAACGCTGCATTAAGAAGGATTTTTTTTTCCTTTGCCAACAGTGCATGCCACGACAACAGCGTGCGACGAAATAAAAAGCTTTCAATAACTTTTCATCGTCAACATCTTAAGATGAATCACACCAAGTTTGAAGATGATCGGATAACTCTGTAGGAGGAGTTCGTTAAAATAAGACCCCTATGAAATGGCCAAAAAAATGGCAACATGTTCCAAAGTAAATCAAAATGGCAGACTTCCTGTTAGGTTTAGCATATGGTTCAAAAAGAGTTTTTTGTACCTCGAGGGCTGTTACATATGTCTTCAAATTTTGGTCACTCTAGGTGAAACGTACAGCCGGAAATGCTTCATTAAGTAAAAATTTTGAAATGCAAAATTTGATGCCCTGCCTCTGGCGGACTTCCTGTTAGGTTTAGCATATGGCACCAACAGGCTTTTTTGTAGATCATAGTCTGTTACATATGTGTACCAATTTTCGTAGCTCTAGATTAAACGTATAACCGGCAATACTTCAGATGAAACATGCCAAAGAATGAAGACAATCTGATAAGTTTTGTAGAAAATATGAGGCCTATAAAAGGCCCCCAAAAAATGGCTACAAATAGCAAAGTAAATCAAAATGCCGGACTTCCTGTTTGGCTTAGCATATGGTTCTAAAAGACTTTTTTGTACATCGTGGGCTCTTATGTATGCCTCCAAATTATCATAGCGCTAGGTGAAAGGTACAACCGGGAATGCTTCGTTAAAGAGGAGTTTTTTAGCTCAAAAAGTGATGCCCGGCCCTTGCGGGACTTCCTGTTGGGTTTAGCACAAAGCAGCAAGAGACTTTTTTGTACATCGTGGGCTGTTACATATGTCTACAAATTTTCGTAGCTCTAGCTGCTTCGTGCAACTGAGAATTCTTCATTAAGAAGAATTTTTTTCCTTTGCAAACAAGTGCATGCCACGACAACAGCGTGCAGCGAAATAAAAAGCTTTCAATAACTTTTCATCTTCAACATCTTAAGATGAATCACACCAAGTTTGAAGATGATCGGATAAACTCTGTAAGAGGAGTTCGGTAAAATAGGACCCCTATGAAATGGCCAAAAAAATGGGAACATGTTCCAAAGTAAATCAAAATGGTGGACTTTCTGTTAGGTTTAGCATATGGTTCAAAAAGAGTTTTTTGTACCTTGAGGGCTGTTACATATGTCTTTAAATTTTGGTAACTCTAGGTGAAACGTACAGCCGGGAATGCTTCATTAAGTAAGAATTTTGAAACTCAAAATTTGATGCCCCGCCTCTGGCGGACTTCCTGTTGGGTTTAGCATATGGCACCAACAGACTTTTTTGTAGGTCATAGTCTGTTACATATGTGTACCAATTTTCGTAGCTCTAGGTTAAACATACAACCGGCAATACTACGTTTAGTAAGAGTTTTGAAACTCTAAATTTGATGCCCCACCGCCGTCATATAGTATGTCGAAAACTTTAGATTTTTTACCATGGTGTTGTCCCAGGTCTTGAGATGGTAGATCCCAAGTTTGAAGTCAATTGGATTAACCGTGTAGGAGAAGCAGGCAAAAGTATGACCCCTGTAAATGTGCAAAAATTGGCCAAAATTGGACATTTAAATACTCATATCTCACTTCCTGTCTATTTTAGGATACACACATCAAAGAGGTTTTTGTTCATCTGGATGTGCTACAGGTGCCACACAATTTTCATAGCCGTCGGACAATCGTAGCGGGCCAGGGATCTGTTTAACCTATGTAGGTGGCGCTATGGAGCCATTTTTCTGTTATCACCTATGGCGACTTTAAAATATCAAATTTTTCGCCAGGCCTGACGTGTGTGTAAAGTTTGGTGAGTTTTCGTTCACGTTTAGTGTCTCAAAAATGTGATTGTTTGCGGAAAAGAATAATAACAAACAAGAAATCTCTAAAAATTCATGTTAATGACAAGTCTGATGTGTGTGCAAAGTTTCACGAGTTTTCACACATGTATAGATAAAAAAAAAACAAAGCAGCACTTTACTTGGCAACCAATGCATCGCTATAGCAGCAGCGTGCGACAAAATAAAAAACTTTCGATAAATTTGCATCTTAAACATCTTAAGATGAAACACACCAAGTTTGAACACGGTCGGATGAATTTTGTAGGAGGAGTTAAAATATGACCCCTAAAAAAGGCCACAAAAAAAGGCTACAAATCCCATCATAAATCAAAATGGCGGACTTCCTGTTTGGTTTAGCACATGGTTCCAAGAGACTTTTTTGTACATCGTGGGCTCTTATGTATGCCTCTAAATTATCATAGCGCTAGGTGAAACGTACAACCAGGAATGCTTCGTTAAAGAGGAGTTTTTTAGCTCAAAATGTGATGCCCGGCCCCTACGGGACTTCCTGTTGGGTTTAGCACATGGCACCAAGAGACTTTTTTGTACATCGTGGGCTGTTACATTTGTCTCCAAATTTTCGTAGCTCTAGCTGCTTCGTACAACTGGGAATGCTTCATTAAGAAGGAATTTTTTCCTTTGCAAACTGTGCATGCCACGGCAACAGCGTGCGACAAAATAAAAAGCTTTCAATAACTTTTCATCTTCAACATCTTAAGATGAATCACACCAAGTTTGGAGATGATCGGATAAACTCTGTAGGAGGAGTTCGTTAAAATAAGACCCCTATGAAATGGCCCAAAAAATGGCAACACGTTCCAAAGTAAATCAAAATGGCGGACTTCCTGTTCGGTTTAGCATATGGTTCAAAAAGAGTTTTTTGTACCTTGAGGGCTGTTACATATGTCTTCAAATATTGGTAACTCTAGGTGAAATGTACAGCCGGGAATGCTTCATTAAGTTAGAATTTTGAAACACAAAATTTGATGCCTCGCCTCTGGCGGACTTCCTGTTAGGTTTAGCATATGGCACCAACAGGCTTTTTTGTAGATCATAGTCTGTTACATATGTGTACCAATTTTCGTAGCTCTAGATTAAACGTACCACCGGCAATGCTTCGTTAAGTAAGAATTTTGAAACTGTAAATTTGATGCCCCGCCACCGTCATATAGTATGTCAAAAACTTTAGATTTTTTACCATGATGTTGTCCCAGGTGTTGAGATGGTACAGCCCAAGTTTGAAGTCAATCGGGTTAACCGTGTAGGAGAAGCGGGCAAAAGTATGACCCCTGTAAATGTGCAAAAATGGGCCAAAATTGGACATTCAAATACTCATACCTCACTTCCTGTCTATTTTAGGGTACACATATCAAAGAGGTTTTTGTTCATCTGGATGTGCTACAGGTGCCACACAATTTTCGTAGCCATAGGACAATCGTAGCGGGACAGGGATCCGTTAAACCTATGTAGGTGGCGCTACAGAGCCATTTTTCTGTTATCATGTATGGCGACTTTAAAATATCAAATTTTTCGCCAGACCCGATCTGTGTGTAAAGTTTGGTGAGTTTTCGTTCATGTTTAGTGCCTCAAAAATGTGGTTGTTTGCGGAAAAGAATAATAACAAAGAAAAAGAAGAAGAAGAAGAAGAAGAATAATAATAAGAATTCCTTCAGGAACAATAGGGACCTCGCAGCGGTCGCTGCTCGGGCCCTAATAAGAATTCCTTCAGGAACAATAGGGACCTCGCAGCGGTCGCTGCTCGGGCCCTAACAAAGAAAAAGAAGAAGAACTAGAGCTGCGAGCAGCTATAAAGGGCCCTCGCAACCCGGGCCACGTTGGGGTATATGCAAGTCGGGGGACTTGCACGTTGGGGTACTGTTAAATAGACAAGGACCATGGAAAATAGAAATGCATTTGCCGTGCCTTGTGTGTAAAAAGGTGCAGTAAAAGGCCAAAAATGATGCACAATTCCCAAAATAAATTCAAAAGTGTGGACTTTCTGATGTGTGTGCAAAGTTTCATGAAAAGTCGCTCGTTTGATATTCAAAACCAGCATCTGTTTATTTGAAAACATTGCATGGCACAGAGATGGTGTGTGATCAAATAAAAAGCTTTTTGATGACTCTTAATGTGGTGTCGCTGTGCAACACATATGTATTCATGACATAGTGAAGTATTGTGACAGTTTTGTAGGGTCCAGCAAACAGTAAATGTGTGACAGTTATTCAAGAAAAAATGTAGCTTTGAAGCAGGCTAACCAATGACATCATCTAAAGGGGAAAAAAGCACATGAGCAAGCATAGGTATAAGTAGAGGAGAAAAAGAGATGAAAGAAGTGCGAGAGATGGAACAGGAGAGGAATGCAGCTGTTTATGTATAGCTGTTGTAACAGGACAGATTAAATAACACTTTAACCTGGGGTTAACAGCGCCCTAGGACAGATAAACTCTTTAGTGTAAAAGTTTTCTGGGACAGATGAATCCCTTGGGGTCAAAGAGTTTGGGTTAGCACATAGTCTGTCTTAGGATAATGTAACCTCCATGGATGAATTAGTCCTAGGACGCTTTGACCTGCGGGCTAAAACTTCAGGGGGGTTAACCTGTCCTGTTATATTGTGATCATCGTCTTCGTGCATGTCCTCAGTGGCTTCTTCTGTCTGTGTGGCAGCATTTGATACATCTGTAGAACAAAAAAGAATGAAGAATCATGTTAGATCTGTGAAGTTTGGTTGTCTTAGGTGTAGTTTACAGAACAGTCGTGTGCATATTTTTAGCATGGTAGTGTCTTAATACAAATGCATATTATGTAATGCACTGTATATGGATATTACAGACGTAATATTTGACGGTGATCTTATATTCATAGTTTTTGCCCGTTAATAAATAATATAGCTAGTAAGTAATAAGACACGCAAAAATGGTATAGTTGAATCCTCTGGGTCAAAAAGCAATGTTTTAGGATTGTGTGATGAAATGATGAATAAAAGTAAGGATACGACAGGTACATAAATGGTTATGTAAGTGTAAAATTTGGCATGGTGTGTCCAGATACATGCAGGATAAGTATAAAATATTATGGTGTGTGATTGATTTTTTCTTAGTAAAAATTAGTATTGTAAAGGTCAAGTCACAGTATGTCCAAAAAAAATTTTAAAAAAAATCTATGGTATAGAAACATCATAATCAGGGGCAAAGACATAAACATAATAATAGTAATTAATAATGATAGAATTTAAATACAATCTTTTCCATGAATATGTCAGTTATTTTGAGAAGATACAGAAAAAAAAGAACTTTGAAGTGTCTATCAGTGGATGAAAGAGGGCAAGATCACAGCATAGCTACATGATATCAGTCACATTTGAAAGTAATCAAGTGTAGTATGTATTCACATTATATACATTGAGAAATTGCGGCTCAATAATCAGTCAGTGTTTTAGTTAACAGTCCAATGTTACCTTCAAGATATTCCTAACAGAAAAAAAGGAACGTGCATTAACAAAAAAATGTAAAAATGTCCATTGTCAAACATGTCATTCATTATACACAATGTGTAGGATGGGGATGCTTGCTGTGTTAGTGTTTGTGTGTCTTCCATGTCATATAGCTTACCATCACGGACAAATGCATCACATGCATCCTTTATATCCAATGCAGTCTGGAGTTCTTTCACAAGCTTGGTTTTGAAGTCTATCTGTTTTTCAAGTGCTCGATTGACTCGAGTCACATGGACTAGTTGGTTCATTTGGGAATGAAGATCAAGGCTGCGCTGGTATAAGTCGTTGCGACTGAAAGCATGATCAATGCATGCATACTGTAATGACAAAGCATTCAATGAAAATCAGTCATGTTAGATTCCATGATTCTAAATAGCAGAGGTAACGTGTTGGTGCAAAACGTTGTGGTCGTGTTGCATGTTACTCAATGGCTGTGTGTGTCAAAACGAGTTTATTTGAAAGAATATACAAATATATACACACGGACATATATATTTATACAGTATAACAGTGCCGCATGTATTGGTTTTAAGGAAAGAGTTGAAAAGCAGTGTTCAGAAAAAAGCATAAGACGCACAAAGTACCATTTCACTACATGTAATAAGTTGTCAAGTAGACATGTGAATTAAGTGGTTAAGATAGTGGCTACTGTGCAAGTAAGCTTCAATTGTCTCTAAAAGGTTAGCATATGTGTTCTACATGATATCAATGGCTAGACGTGCTCGTGGAGAAACATTACAAACAGAAAAACACACTAAAGGTGCCTTTAACAAACCTGTTAATAAATGAGAACTTAATACATATATGTATGGCATACTGTATATGATTGAGAAAGTTGTCCTGTTTAGTTTATGTATTGTATACTTACGGAAAAAAGTTGGCAATCTTTGCGTATGGAGATGATTAGAGGGTCTTTATCAAAAGAGAATTTGCTTGTTGATTTGTTCATGTTCTGTAGAAAAGCAAAGGAGTAGAAATAAATCCAGTATCATACTTCATAAACATACAAGAAATTTGTAGCTGTATTAACCATTGTTGGTATTTGAAGTGATAATTTAGGAATAGAAGTGTAGTGATTGCAGAATTTATAGAGTGCTTACCTTGTATGACTTTGTAGATGGAAATGTCTTTTGTTGAAAGAGCTCTTTGTTGTCTACTATATATGCAAGGACAAGCATAAGTAGGTGTGGTTATGAAGTACTTGACCATTGAAATAAAGCAGTGGTATCAAATGTATGGACCGTGGTTTGGCTCAGGCCTGCAAAGGGGTTTAATGTGGCACAAGAGATAATCTTGTAAGGTACAAAAAATAATAATAATATAATAGGTATGCCTCTGAGTTTTCACAAATCTAGGTCAAGTCAAGTCATCTTTAGTTATTTTGCGCTTGAATCATCCAATCGGAAATGCTCCATAAAAAATGTATAGAGGGTGCGATTTATTGCAAATTGCACAAGAAATCTCTAAAAATTCATGTTAATGACAAGTCTGATGTGTGTGCAAAGTTTCACGAGTTTTCACACATGTATAGATAAAAAAAAACAAAGCAGCACTTTACTTGGCAACCAATGCATCGCTATAGCAGCAGCGTGCGACAAAATAAAAAACTTTCGATAAATTTGCATCTTAAACATCTTAAGATGAAACACACCAAGTTTGAACACGGTCGGATGAATTTTGTAGGAGGAGTTAAAATATGACCTCTAAAAAAGGCCACAAAAAAAGGCTACAAATCCCATCATAAATCAAAATGGCGGACTTCCTGTTTGGTTTAGCACATGGTTCCAAGAGACTTTTTTTGTACATCGTGGGCTCTTATGTATGCCTCTAAATTATCATAGCGCTAGGTGAAACGTACAACCGGGAATGCTTCGTTAAAGAGGAGTTTTTTAGCTCAAAATGTGATGCCCGGCCCCTACGGGACTTCCTGTTGGGTTTAGCACATGGCACCAGGAGCCTTTTTTGTACATCGTGGGCTGTTACATTTGTCTCCAAATTTTCGTAGCTCTAGCTGCTTCGTACAACTGGGAATGCTTCATTAAGAAGGAATTTTTTCCTTTGCAAACTGTGCATGCCACGGCAACAGCGTGCGACGAAATAAAAAGCTTTCAATAACTTTTCATCTTCAACATCTTAAGATGAATCACACCAAGTTTGGAGATGATCGGATAAACTCTGTAGGAGGAGTTCGTTAAAATAAGACCCCTATGAAATGGCCCAAAAAATGGCAACACGTTCCAAAGTAAAGCAAAATGGCGGACTTCCTGTTCGGTTTAGCATATGGTCAAAAAGAGTTTTTTGTACCTTGAGGGCTGTTACATATGTCTTCAAATTTTGGTAACTCGAGGTGAAATGTACAGCCGGGAATGCTTCATTAAGTTAGAATTTTGAAACACAAAATTTGATGCCTCGCCTCTGGCGGACTTCCTGTTAGGTTTAGCATATGGCACCAACAGGCTTTTTTGTAGATCATAGTCTGTTACATATGTGTACCAATTTTCATAGCTCTAGGTTAAACGTACCACCGGCAATGCTTCGTTAAGTAAGAATTTTGAAACTGTAAATTTGATGCCCCGCCACCGTCATATAGTATGTCAAAAACTTTAGATTTTTTACCATGGTGTTGTCCGAGGTCTTGAGATGGTACATCCCAAGTTTGAAGTCAATCGGGTTAACCGTGTAGGAGAAGCGGGCAAAAGTATGACCCCTGTAAATGTGCAAAAATTGGCAAAAATTGGACATTTAAATACTCATACCTCACTTTCTGTCTACTTTAGGGTACACACTTCAAAGAGGTTTTTGTTCATTGGGATGTGCTACAGGTGCCACACAATTTTCATAGCCGTCGGACAATCGTAGCGGGACAGGGATCCGTTTAACCTATGTAGGTGGCGCTACAGAGCCATTTTTCTGTTATCATGTATGGCGACTTTAAAATATCACATTTTTCGCCAGGCCCGATCTGCGTGTAAAGTTTGGTGAGTTTTCGTTCATGTTTAGTGCCTCAAAAATGTGGTTGTTTGCGGAAAAGAATAATAACAAAGAAAAAGAAGAAGAAGAAGAATAACTAGAGCTGCGAGCAGCTATAAAGGGCCCTCGCAACCCGGGCCACGTTGGGGTATTTGCACGTCGGGGTACTGGCATGTTGGGGTACTGTCAAATAGGAAACCATCTAAATTTTAAACGTTTTTGCCATGCTTTGTGTTTGTAAAGTTTCATGGAAAGGCCAAAAATGATGCACAATTAACAAAATAAAATCAAAATGGATTGGCACATGGCTATATAGAATACTTTTTGAATATATTAGGCATGCCTGCCAATATTCACACATCTAGCTGAATCATATAATCGGAAAGACTTCATAAAAATGTCTAGAGGGCGCTATTGAAGCATTTATTGCAAATTTAATAAGAAATCTCTAAAATATTCATGCTTATGACAAGCCTGATGTGTGTGTAAAGTTTCATGAGTTTTTGCACATGTTTAGACCAAAAAAAAAAAAAGAAGCATTTTACTTGGCAAACAATCCATCGCCATGAAACGGCGTGCGACAAAATAAATAACTTTCGATAACTTTGTATCTTAAACATCTTAAGATGAAGCACACCAAGTTTGAAGACAGTCGGATAAATTTTGTAGGAGGAGTTCGTTAAAATATGACCCCTAAAAAAGGCCACAAAAAATGGCTACAAATCCCAACGTAAATCAAAATGGCGGACTTCCTGTTTGGTTTAGCAGATGGTTCCAAGAGACTTTTTTGTACATCGTGGGCTCTTATGTATGCCTCTAAATTATCATAGCGCTAGGTGAAACGTACAACCGGGAATGCTTCGTTAAAGAGGAGTTTTTTACCTCAAAATGTGATGACCGGCCCCTACGGGACTTCCTGTTGGGTTTAGCACATGGCACCAAGAGACTTTTTTGTACATCGTGGGCTGTTAAATTTGTCTCCAAATTTTCGTAGCTCTAGCTTCTTTGTACAACTGGGAATGCTTCATTAAGAGGGAATTTTTTCCTTTGCAAACTGTGCATGCCACGGCAACAGCGTGTGACGAAATAAAAAGCTTTCAATAACTTTTCATCTTCAACATTTTAAGATGAATCATACCAAGTTTGGAGATGATCGGATAAACTCTGTAGGAGGAGTTCGTTAAAATAAGACCCCTATGAAATGGCCCAAAAAATGGCAACACGTTCCAAAGTAAATCAAAATGGCGGACTTCCTGTTCGGTTTAGCATATGGTTCAAAAAGAGTTTTTTGTACCTTGAGGGCTGTTACATATGTCTTCAAATGTTGGTAACTCTAGGTGAAATGTACAGCCGGGAATGCTTCATTAAATAAGAATTTTGAAACACAAAATTTGATGCCTCGCCTCTGGCGGACTTCCTGTTAGGTTTAGCATATGGCACCAACAGGCTTTTTTGTAGATCATAGTCTGTTACATATGTGTACCAATTTTCGTGGCTCTCAATTAAACGTACCACCGGCAATGCTTTGTTAAGTAAGAATTTTGAAACTGTAAATTTGATGCCCCGCCACCGTCATATAGTATGTCAAAAACTTTAGATTTTTTACCATGATGTTGTCCCAGGTGTTGAGATGGTACAGCCCAAGTTTGAAGTCAATCGGGTTAACCGTGTAGGAGAAGCGGGCAAAAGTATGACCCCTGTAAATGTGCAAAAATGGGCCAAAATTGGACATTCAAATACTCATACCTCACTTCCTGTCTATTTTAGGGTACACATATCAAAGAGGTTTTTGTTCATCTGGATGTGCTACAGGTGCCACACAATTTTCGTAGCCATAGGACAATCGTAGCGGGACAGGGATCCGTTAAACCTATGTAGGTGGCGCTACAGAGCCATTTTTCTGTTATCATGTATGGCGACTTTAAAATATCAAATTTTTCGCCAGGCCCGATCTGCGTGTAAAGTTTGGTGAGTTTTCGTTCATGTTTAGTGCCTCAAAAATGTGGTTGTTTGCGGAAAAGAATAATAACAAAGAAAAAGAAGAAGAAGAAGAAGAAGAAGAAGAAGAAGAATAAGAATTCCTTCAGGAACAATAGGGACCTCGCAGCGGTCGCTGCTCGGGCCCTAACTAGAGCTGCGAGCAGCTATAAAAGGCCCTCGCAACCCGGGCCACGTTGGGGTACTTGCACGTCGGGGTACTGGCACGTTGGGGTACTGTCAAATAGGACAAGACCATCTAAAATGTTTTTGACAAGCCTTGTGTGTGCAAAGTTTAATCAAAACGCAAAATATGGTGTGCAATTCCCAAAATAAATTCAAAATGGTGGACTTCCTTTTAGGTTTAGCATACGGCTACAGAATACCTTTTGTAGGTCTTAAGCTAATAGGTATGCCTCCCAGTTTTCATAAATCTTGGTCAAGTCATCTTTAGTTGTGTATCGCTTGAATCATACAATTGGAAATGCTACGACAACAGCGTGTGACGAAATAAAAAACTTTCAATCACTTTTCATTTTCAACATCTTAAGATGAATCACACCAAGTTTGAAGATGATCGGATAAACTCTGTAGGAGGAGTTTGTTAAAATATGACCCCTATGAAATGGCCCAAAAAAATGGCAACACATTCCAAAGTAAATCAAAATGGCGGACGTCCTGTTAGGTTTAGCATATGGTTCAAAAAGAGTTTTTTGTACCTCGAGGGCTGTTATATACCTCTACAAATTTTGGTAACTCTATGTGAAACGTACAGCCGGGTATGCTTTGTTAAAGAGGAGTTTTTTAGCTCAAAATGTGATGCCCGGCCCCTGGGGGACTTCCTGTTGGGTTTAGCACAGGGCACCAAGAGACTTTTTTGTACATCTTGGGCTGTTACATATGTCTACAAATTTTCGTAGCTCTAGCTGCTTCGTACAAATGGGAATGCTTCTTTAAGGATATATTTTTTCCTTTAAAAACAGTGCATGCCATGACAACAGTGTGCGACGAAATACAAAGCTTTCAATAACTTTTCATCTTCAACATCTTAAGATGAATCACACCAAGTTTGAAGATGATCGGATAAACACTGTAGGAGGAGTTCGTTAAAATAAGACCCCAATGAAATGGCCAAAAAAATGGCAACACGTTCCAAAATAAATCAAAATGGTGGACTTCCTGTTAGGTTTAGCATATGGTTCAAAAAGAGTTTTTTGTAGGTCATAGCCTGTGACATATGTGTACCAATTTTCGTAGCTCTAGATTAAACGTACAACCGGCAATGCTTCGTGAAGTAAGAATTTTTAAACTCTAAATTTGATGCGCCGCCACCGTCATATAGTATATCAAAAACTTTTCATTTTTCACAATGATGTTGTCCCAGGTGTTGAGATGGTACATCCCAAGTTTGAAGTCAATCGGGTTAACCGTGTAGGAGAAGCGGGCAAAAGTATGACCCCTGTAAATGTGCAAAAATTGGCAAAAATTGGACATTTAAATACTCATACCTCACTTTCTGTCTATTTTAGGGTACACACTTCAAAGAGGTTTTTGTTCATTGGGATGTGCTACAGGTGCCACACAATTTTCATAGCCGTCGGACAATCGTAGCGGGACAGGGATCCGTTTAACCTATGTAGGGGGCGCTAAGGAGCCATTTTTCTGTTATCATGTATGGCGACTTTAAAATATCAAATTTTTCGCCAGGCCTGATGTGCGTGTAAAGTTTGGTGAGTTTTCGTTCACGTTTAGTGTCTCAAAAATGCGATTGTTTGCGGAGAAGAAAAATAATAATAAGAAGAAGAATTCCTACAAAAACAATAGGGCCTCGCAGCGGCACCGCCGCCGCCGCTGCTCGGGCCCTAATAATAATAAGAATTCCTTCAGGAACAATAGGGACCTCGCAGCGGTCGCTGCTCGGGCCCTAACTAGAGCTGCGAGCAGCTATAAAGGGCCCTCGCAGCCCGGGCCACGTTGGGGTCCTTGCACGTTGGGGTACTTGCACGTTGGGGTACTGGCACATTGGGGTACTGGCATATTGGAAGCAAAATTTCTTTGAAAATGGCATAATAAACGTTTACATGTAGAATATTTTTTTGCCAGTGTGTGTATCAAGCTCAACGGGTTTTGGTGATTGTTAAGACCTGCAAAAATCAGCGTCCTTTTTTATTTTTAGGCAATGAGTTGCCCTGATTGGTATTTTTTTGTAAAAGTGTATATACACATCATCGCTCGTTGTACTCATTGCACAATGTTACTTTTATTGTCCAAAGGGGCAATCAAAAATGAATAAAACAAAATGGAAACGTACATACGTTTGGATCGGTGTGAAGCTAGTGAACAATTTGAGTGGTGGAAACTAAAAGAATATTCATAAATGACTTAGTTATCACACTTAGAATAAGTGTACATTTTTTGTACAAAATACCGTATGTGGGGTATTTTTTTTATTTTTTTTATATAAGCCTCAAGGGCTAGGTGGCGCTGTATTTATAACTGAATGTTGTCATAGAGATAACTTCAGGCCTTGACGATAAACATACATGTCAAGTTTGGGATTTTTTGGAGCATGTACCGGGGAGTTATCAAGCATATCCTTTTTCATTGTGAAACACAAATTTTGATGCCCCGCCCTCATCATATAGTATTTCGAAAAGTCAAAATTTTTCCCCCTGTCGTTGGCTCAGGTCTTGACATGGTCCAGGCCAAGTCTTAACTCAGTCGGATGAAACGTGTAGGAGAAGTGGGCAAAAGTCTGCCCCCTGTGAATGTGCAAAAATCGTCAAAAATGGGACATTCGAAAATTCGTAGCTCACTTCCTGTTCATTTTAGCATATGGGTCCAAGAGACTTTTTTGTAGGTCTTGGGCTCCCTCATACACCTAAAAATATTCGGCGTTCTTGCTTAAACGTACAACCGGGGCTGCTTCGTTAAAAACTTCTAGGGGGCGCTATTGAGTCATTTTTGTAAAAATAGCACAATCAACGATAAAATATTGCTCATTTTACCAGGCCAGATGTGTGTGCCAAGTTTCATGAGTTTCTGTGCATGTTTAGACCCTCAAAACTGGCGTTGTTTTCTTGGCGAACAGCGCTTAGCCACACCCACAGCAATTCGCGAAAACTCACAAACTTCGTGTTGTGACATCATGAAGGCCGAAACCCTCATCTGAGCAAATATGAGGTAGGTCCAGTTAACGTGTTTGGAGAAAAACGTAGAAGAAAATTCGTAAGAAAAAAAATTGCCACTAGGTGGCGCTATCAGTTAGATGAAATATAAGTCAGTAGATGTCTTTAGGGCTGGACTCTCATCAAATGTGTGAAATTTTGAGAAGATAGGATCATCTCGGTCAAGTTAATGCAGCTTTTATTTTCACGAAAAATCTTCAGACTTTGCGTCACCGTAGCGGCCACGCCCTTTGGCGAAAAGTTACAATATTCGGTGTGGGGCATGATCAACATCTTAAGGCTTTTCTGACCAATTTTCAAATGGATCCCTTCAACAAGCTCAGCACAGTAGCTAAAAACGTAAAGTATGACATTTATTGTAACCACTAGGTGGCGCTATATGTATAACTGAATTTTATCATATAGATGTTTTCAGGCCGTGACTATTACGTTGCCTGAGAAGTTTGAGATTTTTTGGAGCTTGAACATGGGAGTTATTAAGCATTTGCTCTTTCTGGACAAATTAAATTTTAAAGGCAATATTTGATGCCCCGCCCCCGTCATAGAGTATTTCAAAAAGGCAAGATGTTTTGCCCAGTTGTTCTCTCAGGTCTTGAGATGATAAATGCCAAGTTTGAAGTCAATTGGATGAAAAATGTTTGCAAAGGGGGAAAAAGCATGACCACAGTGAATGTGCCAAAATAGGCCAAAATTGGACATTAAAAAATTCATAGCTCACTTCCTGTACATTTTAGCTACATGGTCCCAATAGACTTTTTTGTGCGTCTCGGGGTGCTACACGTGCCTGCCAATTTTCGTTGCTCTAGCTCAAACGTGTCGGGCTTGGTTTTTATTTTTCTACGCTAGGGGGCGCTATAGAGTCGCGTTGTTATAACGACTTCATAATATAAAATTTTTCGCCGGACCTGAGGAGTGTGCAAAGTTCGGTGAGTTTTCGTGATTGTTTAGGTACTCAAAATCGCGATCGTTTGCGGAGAATAAAGAAGAAGAAGAAGAAGAATAACTAGAGCTGCGAGCAGCTATAAAGGGCCCTCGCAGCCCGGGCCACGTTGGGGTCCTTGCACGTTGGGGTACTTGCACGTTAGGGTACTGGCACGTTGGGGTACTGGCATATTGGAAGCAAAATTTATTTGAAAATGGCATAATAAACGTTTACATGTAGAATTTTTTTTTTGCCAGTCTGTGTCAAGCTCAACGGGTTTTGGTGATTGTTAAGACCTGCAAAAATCAGCGTCCTTTTTTATTTTTAGGCAATGAGTTGCCCTGATTGGTATTTTTTGTAAAAGTGTATATAGACATCATCGCTCGTTGTACTCATTGCACAATGTTACTTTTATTGTCCAAAGGGGCAATCAAAAATGAATAAAACAAAATGGAAACGTACATACGTTTGGATCGGTGTGAAGCCAGTGAACAATTTGAGTGGTGGAAACTAAACGAATATTCATAAATGACTTAGTTATCACACTTAGAATGAGTTTACATTTTTTGTACAAAATACCGTATGTGTTTTTTTTTTTATTTATATAATATGCCTCAAGGGCTAGATGGCGCTGTATTTATAACTGAATGTTGTCATAGAGATACCTTCAGGCCTTGATTATAAGCATACATGTCAAGTGTGGGATTTTTTTTGGAGCATGTATCGTGGAGTTATTAAGCATATCCTTCATTCACGATATTGCTTTTAATGTCCACAGAGGCTATCAAAAATAAATAAAAATATATATATGTTTGGATAAGTCTGATGCCAGTGAACATTTTGAGTGGTGGAAACTAAAAGAATATTCATAAATGACTGAGTTATCACACTTAGAATGAGTTGACATTTTTTGTACAAAATACCGTATGTGGGGTATTTTTTTTTTATGCCTCAAGGGCTAGGTGGCGCTGCATATATAACTGAATGTTGTCATAGAGATAACTTCAGGCCTTGACGATAAACATACATGTCAAGTTTGGGATTTTTTGGAGCATGTACCGGGGAGTTATCAAGCATATCCTTTTTCATTGCGAAACACAAATTTTGATGCCACGCCCTCATCATATAGTATTTCGAAAAGTCAAGATTTTCCCCCCTGTCGCTGGCTCAGGTCTTGACATTGTCCAGGTCAAGTCTTAACTCAGTCGGATGAAACGTGGAGAAAAAGTGGGCAAAAGTATGCCCCCTGTAAATGTGCAAAAATCAAAAATGGGACATTCAAAAATTCGTAGCTCACTTCCTGTTCATTTTAGCATATGGGTCCAAGAGACTTTTATGTAGGTCTTGGGCTCCCTCATACACCTAAAATTTTTCGTAGATCTTGCTTAAACGTACAACCGGGGCTGCTTCGTTAAAATTTTCTAGGGGGCGCTATTGAGTCATTTTTGTAAAAATAGCACAATCAACATTAAAATATTGCTAATTTTACCAGGCCAGATGTGTGTGCCAAGTTTCATGAGTTTCTGTGCATGTTTAGACCCTCAAAACCGGCGTTGTTTTCTTGGCGAACAGTTCTTAGCCACGCCCACAGCAATTCACGAAAACTCACAAACTTCGTGTTGTGACATCATGAAGGCCGAAACCCTCATCTGAGCAAATCTGAGGTAGGTCCAGTTAACGTGTTTGGACAAAAACGTAGAAGAAATTTCGTAAGAAAAGAAAAATGCCACTAGGTGGCGCTATCAGTAAGATGAAATATAAGTTCGTAGATGTCTTTAGGGCTGGACTCTCATCAAATGTGTGAAATTTTGAGAAGATAGGATCATCTCGGTCAAGTTAATGCAGCTTTTATTGTCACGAAAAATCTTCAGACTTTGCGTCACCGTAGCGGCCACGCCCTTTGGCGAAAAGTTACAATATTCGGTGTGGGGCATGATCAACATCTTAAGGCTTTTCTGACCAATTTTCAACTGGATCCCTTCAACGAGCTCAGCACAGTAGCTAAAAACGTAAAGTATGACATTTATTGTTACCACTAGGTGGCGCTATATGTATAACTGAATTTTATTATATAGATGTTTTCAGGCCGTGACTATTACGTTGTCTGAGAAGTTTGAGATTTTTCGGAGCTTGAACATGGGAGTTATTAAGCATTTGCTCTTTCTGGACAAATGAAATTTTCAAGGCAATATTTGATGCCCTGCCCCCGTCATATAGTATTTCAAAAAGTCAAGGTTTTTTGCCCAGTTGTTGTCTCAGGTCTTGAGATGATAAATGCCAATTTTGAAGTCAACTGGATGAAAAATGTTTGCAAAGGGGGAATAAGCATGACCACAGTGAATGTGCCAAAATAGGCCAAAATTGGACATTAAAAAATTCATAGCTCATTTCCTGTACATTTTAGCTACATGGTCCCAATATACTTTTTTGTGCGTCTCGGGGTGCTACACGTGCCTGCCAATTTTCGTTGCTCTAGCTCAAACGTGCCGGGCTTGGTTATTATTTTTCTACGCTAGGGGGCGCTATAGAGTCGCGTTGTTATGACGCCTTCATAATATCAAATTTTTCGCCGGGCCCGAAGAGTGCGCAAAGTTCGGTGAGTTTTCGTGAATGTTTAGGTACCCAAAATCGCGATCGTTTGCGGAGAATAAAGAATAATAATAATAACTAGAAAAATTCCCGCGGAAATTTTGGATGTGACTGCTGACTCTTGCAAGGTGGAAAGCCGAATGCACTGGTCCGTTCTGCAAAGTTAGCATTAATTGATCAAGAAATGTGGAAGTTAAGCCATAATCACTAAACTGAAAATGGGTTACTGTCACTTTAACAAATATGCGCATTCACGCACACACATTTCGTAATTACCAGGTGGGCGAACATTTTGCTTCAATTGAGTTCTATGAGAAAGCGCACACCTCGAACAAAAGGCTCTCACGACTCAACGGTTTAAGATACAGATTTCAGACATGCCCCGTTAGAACGGCAAGGCTTTGGGGAACGCAAGCATGTTCTCATTTTTTAAATCGGATAAAAAATGACCAAATTAGAGCAGGTTGAAAACGTGCGACTTTAAAAAAAATGACAAAAAAAGGTGGCGAAAATAACATGGGGCTCAATGGGCGAAAAAGTGCGACTTCCCCTCGCTTCAAGTCAAATAAAAGGTACTAAATGACACCTTTGCCGCACAAAAGTGGGTTTGTCAGAAAGAAGACCCTTGTGACTACAAAATATCCAAATGTGATGTTTACTGAGCAAATATTGTGGCCACGGTGACGAGTTGAAGTGAAATTTTTCGAAAGAATTTTTTTTGTCTCTCCACTCTAGCGCTGATTGCTCCACTCTAGCAAACGCAATACACACTAATGTAAAACGCCTTTTTTTCTTCATTTCACACCCTGTCTTTGAACCCGCACAGGAGGGAGCGCTTACATTTCTTAAAAAAAATTTCGACACAGAGCTAAAGATGGGAAAAATTGCAACAAAATGAGCTAAAAATCGTCTCGGTCGGTCAATGTATGTGCGCGCAGCGTGGCTTCGAAAAAGGTGTTAAATTTGTCGATGTTTTTTCCCCTTCTCCATTCATTCCTATGGGATTTTTTGGCGGCTATTTTGGGAATTGCGTCGCCATGGTAACTCGAAATTCCGAAAAAAAATGGTACCCCGCCGAGTCAGATCGAGACGCATCTTTTGATACCTCACTTGTGCCGGTACGTTCAACGGTACGGCCCGCATTTTGTCTGAAAAAATGTGAAGAATAAAGAAAAACTAGAAAAATTCCCGCGGAAATTTTGGATGTGACTGCTGACTCTTGCAAGGTGGAAAGCCGAATGCACTGGTCCGTTCTGCAAAGTTAGCATTAATTGATCAAGAAATGTGGAAGTTAAGCCATAATCACTAAACTGAAAATGGGTTACTGTCACTTTAACAAATATGCGCATTCACGCACACACATTTCGTAATTACCAGGTGGGCGAACATTTTGCTTCAATTGAGTTCTATGAGAAAGCGCACACCTCGAACAAAAGGCTCTCACGACTCAACGGTTTAAGATACAGATTTCAGACATGCCCCGTTAGAACGGCAAGGCTTTGGGGAACGCAAGCATGTTCTCATTTTTTAAATCGGATAAAAAATGACCAAATTAGAGCAGGTTGAAAACGTGCGACTTTTAAAAAAATGACAAAAAAAGGTGGCGAAAATAACATGGGGCTCAATGGGCGAAAAAGTGCGACTTCCCCTCGCTTCAAGTCAAATAAAAGGTACTAAATGCCCCATTTGCCGCACAAAAGTGGGTTTGTCAGAAAGAAGACCCTTGTGACTACAAAATATCCAAATGTGATGTTTACTGAGCAAATATTGTGGCCACGGTGACGAGTTGAAGTGAAATTTTTCGAAAGAATTTTTTTTGTCTCTACACTCTAGCGCTGATTGCTCCACTCTAGCAAACGCAATACACACTAATGTAAAACGCCTTTTTTTCTTCATTTCACACCCTGTCTTTGAACCCGCACAGGAGGGAGCGCTTACATTTCTTAAAAAAAATTTCGACACAGAGCTAAAGATGGGAAAAATTGCAACAAAATGAGCTAAAAATCGTCTCGGTCGGTCAATGTATGTGCGCGCAGCGTGGCTTCGAAAAAGGTGTTAAATTTGTCGATGTTTTTTTCCCTTCTCCATTCATTCCTATGGGACTTTTTGGCGGGGTTTTTGGGAAATTGCGTCGCCATGGTAACTCGAAATTCCGAAAAAAAATGGTTCCCCGCCGAGTCAGATCGAGACGCATCTTTTGATACCTCACTTGCGCCGGTACGATCAACGGTACGACCCGCATTTCGTCTGAAAAAATGTGAAGAATAAGACGTAATAATAATAATAAACGCTTTTTTTCTGGATAGTAATATGTGACTGCTCCGCAGCAGTAGCTTCGCTACTGCTTTGCGGGCAGCAGTCACATAACTAGAAAAAAAAATTTCCCGTGGAAATTTTGGATGTGACTGCTGACTCTTGCAAGGCGGAAAGCCGAATGCACTCTGGGTCACTTCCTACATGTTAACTTTGCAGGAGGATTAGCATGCTAAGCTAACATTAGCATTAGCGTGCTAACTTAGCATGATCATTAGCATGCTAAGCTAACATTAGCATTAGCATGCTCACTTAGCATTAGCATGCTAACTTAGCATTAGCATTAACATGCTAACTTAGCATTAGCATGCTAACGTAGCATTAGCATGCTAAACTTAGCATTAGGAAAAAAAATAAAAATTAAAAAAAAAAAATAAAAAATAAAAAAAAATAAAAAAAAAAATAAATAATTAAAAAAAAAAAAAATAAATAAAAATAAAAATAAAACTTAGCATTAGCATGCTAACGTAACATTAGCATGCTAACGTAGCATTAGCATGCTAACTTAGCATTAGCATTAACATGCTAACTTAGCATTAGCATGCTAACGTAGCATTAGCATGCTAAACTTAGCATTAGGAAAAAAAGAAAAAAAAATAAATAAAAAATAAAAAAAATAAATAAAAAAAAAATAAAAAAAAAATAAAATAAAAAAAATTAAAATTAAAAAAAAAACAAAAAAAAAAACTTAGCATTAGCATGCTAACGTAACATTAGCATGCTAACGTAGCATTAGCATGCTAACTTAACATTAGCATGCTCAGCTAACATTAGCATGCTAACTTAGCACTAGCATGCTCACTTCCTGGTGAAAACAGGTCACTTCCTGTTGAAGTCGGGTCACTTCCTGTTGATATTAGGTCACTTCCTGTTGAAATCGGGTCACTTCCTGTTGATTTTAGGTCAGTTCTGGGTCACTTCCTGTTGAAATTAGGTCACTTCCTGTTCAAATTAAGTCACTTCCTGTTGATATCATGTCATTTTCAGGTCATTTCCTACTGAAATTAAGTCACTTCCTGTTGAATTTAGGTCTGTCTGGGTCACTTCCTGTTGAAATTAGGTCAATCCCTGTCATACCTAATCAATTGGCCAAGATGGCCGCCACTCAGGGGCCGAGAGTCCTGGGTGCACCTCAACAATTGGACAAGATGGCCGCCACTCTGTGTGTGTGCAGTGGTGCTGAAGTCCCTGGCCTAGCTAATCAATTGACCAAAATGGCCGCCGCTCCATGTGGGCAGAGGCCGAGAATCCTGGGTGCACCTCAACAATTGGCCAAGATGGCCGCCACTCTGTGTGGGCAGTAGTGTGAGAATCCCTGGCCAAGATGGCCGCCGCTCTGTATGGGCAGTAGTGTGAGAATCCCTGGCCAAGATGGCCGCCGCTCTGTATGGACAGTAGTGTGAGAATCCCTGGCCAAGATGGCCGCCGCTCTGTATTGACAGTAGTGTGAGAATCCCTGTCCAAGATGGCCCCCGCTCTGTATGGGCAGTAGTGTGAGAATCCCTGGCCAAGATGGCCGCCGCTCTGTATGGACAGTAGTGTGAGAATCCCTGGCCAAGATGGCCGCCGCTCTGTATGGACAGTAGTGTGAGAATCCCTGGCCAAGATGGCCGCCACTGTGTGTGGGCGGTGGTGGGGAAATTTCAGGCGTGGATGACAACAAGCAGCTCTGATTGGCTGAGGCAGTTGCTGTGCAGAAGTGAGAGAGTGGGCAGAATAGCTCAAAAAGCACCATTTAAATAGCAGTTCATTACATTACATTTCATAAACAAAAATATTATATTGTGCTTTGATTTTTTTTTATTAAGCGAAAATAGGGAATGATCTGAAGAGTTTAAAATTCGAATGGTTTTAATTGATCAAGAAATGTGGAAGTTAAGCCATAATCACTAAACTGAAAATGGGTTACTGTCACTTTAACAAATATGCGCATTCACGCACACACATTTCCTAAGTACCAGGTGGGCGAACATTTTGCTTGCTTCAATTGAGTTCTATGAGAAAGCGCACACCTCGAACAAAAGGCTCTCACGACTGAACGGTTTAAGATACAGATTTCGGAAATGCCCCGTTAGAACGGCAAGGCTTTGGGGAACGCAAGCATGTTCTCATTTTTTAAATCGGATAAAAAATGACCAAATTAGAGCAGGTTGAAAACGTGTGACTTTTAAAAAAAATGACAAAAAAAGGCGGCGAAAATAACATGGGGCTCAATGGGCGAAAAAGTGCGACTTCCCCTCGCTTCAAGTCAAATAAAAGGTACTAAATGACACCTTAGCCGCACAAAAGTGGGTTTGTCAGAAAGAAGACCCTTGTGACTACAAAATATCCAAATGTGATGTTTACTGAGCAAATATTGTGGCCACGGTGACGAGTTGAAGTGAAATGTTTCGAAAGAATTTTTTTTGTCTCTCCACTCTAGCGCTGATTGCTCCACTCTAGCAAACGCAATACACACTAATGTAAAGAGCCTCTTTTTCTTCATTTCACACCCTGTCTTTGAACCCGCACAGGAGGGAGCGCTTACATTTCTTAAAAAAAATTTCAACACAGAGCTAAAGATGGGAAAAATTGCAACAAAATGAGCTAAAAATCGTCTCGGTCGGTCAATGTATGTGCGCGCAGCGTGGCTTCGAAAAAGGTGTTACATTTGTGGAGGTTTTTTCCCCTTCTCCATTCATTCCTATGGGACTTTTTGGGGGGGGTTTTGGGGAATTGCGTCGCCATGGTAACTCGAAATTCCGAAAAAAAATGGTACCCCGCCGAGTCAGATCGAGACGCATCTTTTGATACCTCACATGTGCCGGTACGTTCAACGGTACGACCCGCATTTCGTCTGAAAAATTCCGTATAATAAAGAAGAAAAAGATACTAGAAAAATTCCCGCGGAAATTTTGGATGTGACTGCTGACTCTTGCAAGGTGGAAAGCCGAATGCACTGGTCCGTTCTGCAAAGTTAGCATTAGCATTAGCATGCTAACTTAGCATTAGCATGTTAAGTTAGCATTAGCATTAGCATGCTAACTTAGCATTAGCATGCTAACTTAACATTAGCATTAGCATGCTAACTTAACATTAGCATTAGCATGCTAAGTTAGCATTAGCATTAGCATGCTAAGTTAGCATTAGCATGCTAAGTTAGCATTAGCATTAGCATGCTAACTTAGCAATAGCATGCTAACTTAGCATTAGCATTAGCATGCCAGCTTAACATTAGCATTAGCATGCTAAGTTAGCATTAGCATTAGCATGCTAAGTTAGCATTAGCATGTTAAATTAGCATTAGCATTAGCATGCTAACTTAGCAATAGCATGCTAACTTAGCATTAGCATTAGCATGCCAGCTTAACATTAGCATTAGCATGCTAAGTTAGCATTAGCATTAGCATGCTAACTTAGCATTAGCATGTTAAATTAGCATTAGCATTAGCATGCTAACTTAGCATTAGCATGCTAACTTAGCATTAGCATTAGCATGCTAACGTAACATTAGCATTAGCATGCTAAGTTAGCATTAGCATGCTAAGTTAGCATTAGCATGCTAACTTGCATTAGCATTAGCATGCTAACTTAACATTAGCATGCTAACATAACATTAGCATGTTAACTTAGCATTAGCATTAACATGCTAACCTAGCATTAGCATCCTAAGCTAACATTAACATGCTAACTTAGCACTAGCATGCTCACTTCCTGTTGATTTCAGGTCACTTCCTGTTGAAATCAGGTCACTTCCTATTGAGATTGGGTCACTTCCTGTTGATATTAGGTCACTTCCTGTTGAAATCGGGTCACTTCCTGTTGATATTAGGTCACTTCCTGTTGAAATTGGGTCACTTCCTGTTGATTTTAGGTCAGTTCTGGGTCACTTCCTGTTGAAATTAAGTCACTTCCTGTTCAAATTAAGTCACTTCCTGTTGATATCAGGTCATTTTTAGGTCATTTCCTGCTGAAATTAAGTCACTTCCTGTTGAATTTTGGTCTGTCTGGGTCACTTCCTGTTGAAATTAGGTCAATCCCTGTAATTCCTAATCAATTGGCCAAGATGGCCGCCACTCAGGGGCCGAGAATCCTGGGTCCACCTCAACAATTGGATAAGATGGCCGCCACTCTGTGTGGACAGTAGTGTGAGAATCCCTGGCCAAGCTAATCAATTGGCCAAGATGGCCGCCGCTGTATGTGGGCAGTAGTGTGAGAATCCCTGGCCTTGCTAATCATTTGACCAAAATGGCCGCCGCTCCATGCGGGCAGAGGCCGAGAATCCTGGGTGCACCTCAACAATTGGCCAAAATGGCCGCCACTCTGTGTGGGCAGTAGTGTGAGAATCCCTGGCCTAGCCAATCAATTGGCCAAGATGGCCGCCGCTCTGTATGGACAGTAGTGTGAGAATCCCTGGCCAAGCTAATCAATTGGCCAAGATGGCCGCCGCTCTGATTGGGCAGTAGTGTGAGAATCCCTGGCCAAGATGGCCGCCGCTCTGTATGGACAGTAGTGTGAGAATCCCTGGCCAAGATGGCCGCCGCTCTGTATTGACAGTAGTGTGAGAATCCCTGTCCAAGATGGCCCCCGCTCTGTATGGGCAGTAGTGTGAGAATCCCTGGCCAAGATGGCCGCCGCTCTATATGGGCAGTAGTGTGAGAATCCCTGGCCAAGATGGCCGCCGCTCTGTCTGGGCAGTAGTGTGAGAATCCCTGGCCAAGATGGCCGCCGCTCTATATGGGCAGTAGTGTGAGAATCCCTGGCCAAGATGGCCGTCGCTCTGTATGGACAGTAGTGTGAGAATCCCTGGCCAAGATGGCCGCCACAGTGTGTGGGCGTTGGTGGGGAAATTCCAGGCGTGGATGACAACAAGCAGCTCTGATTGGCTGAGGCAGTTGCTGTGCAGAAGTGAGAGAGTGGGCAGAATAGCTCAAAAAGCACCATTTAAATAGCAGTTCATTACATTACATTTCATAAACAAAAATATAATATTGTGCTTTGATTTTTTTTCATTAAGCGAAAATAGGGAATGATCTGAAGAGTTTAAAATTTGAATGGTTTTAATTGATCAAGAAATGTGGAAGTTAAGCCATAATCAATAAACTGAAAATGGGTTACTGTCACTTTAACAAATATGCACATTCACGCACACACATTTCCTAAGTACCAGGTGGGCGAACATTTTGCTTCAATTGAGTTCTATGAGAAAGCGCACACCTCGAACAAAAGGCTCTCACGACTCAACGGTTTAAGATACAGATTTCAGACATGCCCCGTTAGAACGGCAAGGCTTTGGGGAACGCAAGCATGTTCTCATTTTTTAAATCGGATAAAAAATGACCAAATTAGAGCAGGTTGAAAACGTGCGACTTTTAAAAAAATGACAAAAAAAGGTGGCGAAAATAACATGGGGCTCAATGGGCGAAAAAGTGCGACTTCCCCTCGCTTCAAGTCAAATAAAAGGTACTAAATGCCCCATTTGCCGCACAAAAGTGGGTTTGTCAGAAAGAAGACCCTTGTGACTACAAAATATCCAAATTTGATGTTTACTGAGCAAATATTGTGGCCACGGTGACGAGTTGAAGTGAAATTTTTCGAAAGAATTTTTTTTGTCTCTACACTCTAGCGCTGATTGCTCCACTCTAGCAAACGCAATACACACTAATGTAAAACGCCTTTTTTTCTTCATTTCACACCCTGTCTTTCAACCCGCACAGGAGGGAGCGCTTACATTTCTTAAAAAAAATTTCGACACAGAGCTAAAGATGGGAAAAATTGCAACAAAATGAGCTAAAAATCGTCTCGGTCGGTCAATGTATGTGCGCGCAGCGTGGCTTCGAAAAAGGTGTTAAATTTGTCGATGTTTTTTCCCCTTCTCCATTCATTCCTATGGGACTTTTTGGCGGGGTTTTTGGGAAATTGCGTCGCCATGGTAACTCGAAATTCCGAAAAAAAATGGTACCCCGCCGAGTCAGATCGAGACGCATCTTTTGATACCTCACTTGTGCCGGTACGTTCAACGGTACGACCCGCATTTTGTCTGAAAAATTCCGGTTAATAAAGAAAAATAAGAAGAAAAATAAACGCTTTTTTTCTGGATAGTAATATGTGACTGCTCCGCAGCAGTAGCTTCGCTACTGCTTTGCGGGCAGCAGTCACATAACTAGAAAAAAAATTTTCCCGTGGAAATTTTGGATGTGACTGCTGACTCTCGCAAGGCGGAAAGCCGAATGCACTCTGGGTCACTTCCTACATGTTAACTTTGCAGGAGGATTAGCATGCTAAGCTAACATTAGCATTAGCGTGCTAACTTAGCAGGATCATTAGCATGCTAAGCTAACATTAGAATAAGCATGCTAACTTAGCATTAGCATGCTAACTTAGCATTAGCATTAACAAGCTAACTTAGCATTAGCATGCTAACGTAGCATTAGCATGCTAAACTGAGCATTAGGAAAAAAAAAATAAAAAAAAAAAAAAATAAAAAATAAAAAAAAATAAAAATAAAAAAAAAATAAAAAAAAATAAAAATAAAAAAAAAAATAAAAAAAATAAAAATAAAAAAAAAATAAAAAAATAAAAAATTTAAAAAAAACTTAGCATTAGCATGCTAACGTAACATTAGCATGCTCAGCTAACATTAGCATGCTAACTTAGCACTAGCATGCTCACTTCCTGGTGAAATCAGGTCACTTCCTGTTGAAGTCGGGTCACTTCCTGTTGATATTAGGTCACTTCCTGTTGAAATCGGGTCACTTCCTGTTGATTTTAGGTCAGTTCTGGGTCACTTCCTGTTGAAATTAGGTCACTTCCTGTTCAAATTAAGTCACTTCCTGTTGATATCAGGTCATTTTTAGGTCATTTCCTACTGAAATTAAGTCACTTCCTGTTGAATTTAGGTCTGTCTGGGTCACTTCCTGTTGAAATTAGGTCAATCCCTGTCATACCTAATCAATTGGCCAAGATGGCCGCCACTCAGGGGCCGAGAATCCTGGGTGCACCTCAACAATTGGACAAGATGGCCGCCACTCTGTGTGTGTGCAGTGGTGCTGAAGTCCCTGGCCTAGCTAATCAATTGACCAAAATGGCCGCCGCTCCATGTGGGCAGAGGCCGAGAATCCTGGGTGCACCTCAACAATTGGCCAAGATGGCCGCCACTCTGTGTGGGCAGTAGTGTGAGAATCCCTGGCCAAGATGGCCGCCGCTCTGTATGGGCAGTAGTGTGAGAATCCCTGGCCAAGATGGCCGCCGCTCTGTATGGACAGTAGTGTGAGAATCCCTGGCCAAGATGGCCGCCGCTCTGTATGGACAGTAGTGTGAGAATCCCTGGCCAAGATGGCCGCCGCTCTGTATTGACAGTAGTGTGAGAATCCCTGTCCAAGATGGCCGCCACTCTGTGTGGGCAGTAGTGTGAGAATCCCTGGCCAAGATGGCCGCCGCTCTGTATGGACAGTAGTGTGAGAATCCCTGGCCAAGATGGCCGCCGCTCTGTATGGACAGTAATGTGAGAATCCCTGGCCAAGATGGCCGCCACTGTGTGTGGGCGGTGGTGGGGAAATTCCAGGCGTGGATGACAACAAGCAGCTCTGATTGGCTGAGGCAGTTGCTGTGCAGAAGTGAGAGAGTGGGCAGAATAGCTCAAAAAGCACCATTTAAATAGCAGTTCATTACATTACATTTCATAAACAAAAATATTATATAGTGCTTTGATTTTTTTTCATTAAGCGAAAATTGGGAATGATCTGAAGAGTTTAAAATTCGAATGGTTTTAATTGATCAAGAAATGTGGAAGTTAAGCCATAATCAATAAACTGAAAATGGGTTACTGTCACTTTAACAAATATGCGCATTCACGCACACACATTTCGTAATTACCAGGTGGGCGAACATTTTGCTTCAATTGAGTTCTATGAGAAAGCGCACACCTCGAACAAAAGGCTCTCACGACTCAACGGTTTAAGATACAGATTTCAGAAATGCTCCGTTAGAACGGCAAGGCTTTGGGGAACGCAAGCATGTTCTCATTTTTTAAATCGGATAAAAAAAAGACCAAATTAGAGCAGGTTGAAAACGTGTTACTTTTAAAAAAATGACAAAAAAAGGCGGCGAAAATAACATGGGGCTCAATGGGCGAAAAAGTGCGACTTCCCCTCGCTTCAAGTCAAATAAAAGGTACTAAATGACACCTTTGCCGCACAAAAGTGGGTTTGTCAGAAAGAAGACCCTTGTGACTACAAAATATCCAAATTTGATGTTTACTGAGCAAATATTGTGGCCACGGTGACGAGTTGAAGTGAAATTTTTCGAAAGAATTTTTTTTGTCTCTACACTCTAGCGCTGATTGCTCCACTCTAGCAAACGCAATACACACTAATGTAAAACGCCTTTTTTTCTTCATTTCACACCCTGTCTTTGAACCCGCACAGGAGGGAGCGCTTACATTTCTTAAAAAAAATTTCGACACAGAGCTAAAGATGGGAAAAATTGCAACAAAATGAGCTAAAAATCGTCTCGGTCGGTCAATGTATGTGCGCGCAGCGTGGCTTCGAAAAAGGTGTTAAATTTGTCGATGTTTTTTTCCCTTCTCCATTCATTCCTATGGGACTTTTTGGCGGGGTTTTTGGGAAATTGCGTCGCCATGGTAACTCGAAATTCCGAAAAAAAATGGTTCCCCGCCGAGTCAGATCGAGACGCATCTTTTGATACCTCACTTGCGCCGGTACGATCAACGGTACGACCCGCATTTCGTCTGAAAAAATGTGAAGAATAAGACGTAATAATAACTAGAAAAAAAAAATTTCCCGTGGAAATTTTGGATGTGACTGCTGACTCTCGCAAGGCGGAAAGCCGAATGCACTCTGGGTCACTTCCTACACGTTAACTTTGCAGGAGGATTAGCATGCTAAGCTAACATTAGCATTAGCGTGCTAACTTAGCATGATCATTAGCATGCTAAGCTAACATTAGCATTAGCATGCTAACTTAGCATTAGCATGCTAACTTAGCATTAGCATGCTAACTTAGCATTAGCATTAACATGCTAACTTAGCATTAGCATGCTAACGTAGCATTAGCATGCTAAACTTAGCATTAGGAAAAAAAAAAAAATAAAAAAAAAATTAAAAAAAAAATAAAAATAATAATAATAATAATAATTAAAAAAAAAAAATAAAAAAAAAAAAAAAAAATAAAAAATAAAAAAAAAACTTAGCATTAGCATGCTAACGTAACATTAGCATGCTCAGCTAACATTAGCATGCTAACTTAGCACTAGCATGCTCACTTCCTGGTGAAATCAGGTCACTTCCTGTTGAAGTCGGGTCACTTCCTGTTGATATTAGGTCACTTCCTGTTGAAATCGGGTCACTTCCTGTAGATTTTAGGTCAGTCCTGGGTCACTTCCTGTTGAAATTAGGTCACTTCCTGTTCAAATTAAGTCACTTCCTGTTGATATCAGGTCATTTTAGGTCATTTCCTACTGAAATTAAGTCACTTCCTGTTGAATTTAGGTCTGTCTGGGTCACTTCCTGTTGAAATTAGGTCAATCCCTGTCATACCTAATCAATTGGCCAAGATGGCCGCCACTCTGTGTGGGCAGTAGTGTGAGAATCCCTGGCCAAGATGGCCGCCGCTCTGTATGGGCAGTAGTGTGAGAATCCCTGGCCAAGATGGCCGCCGCTCTGTATGGACAGTAGTGTGAGAATCCCTGGCCAAGATGGCCGCCGCTCTGTATTGACAGTAGTGTGAGAATCCCTGTCCAAGATGGCCGCCGCTCTGTATGGGCAGTAGTGTGAGAATCCCTGGCCAAGATGGCCGCCGCTCTGTATGGACAGTAGTGTGAGAATCCCTGGCCAAGATGGCCGCCGCTCTGTATGGACAGTAGTGTGAGAATCCCTGGCCAAGATGGCCGCCACTGTGTGTGGGCGGTGGTGGGGAAATTCCAGGCGTGGATGACAACAAGCAGCTCTGATTGGCTGAGGCAGTTGCTGTGCAGAAGTGAGAGAGTGGGCAGAATAGCTCAAAAAGCACCATTTAAATAGCAGTTCATTACATTACATTTCATAAACAAAAATATTATATTGTGCTTTGATTTTTTTTTTATTAAGCGAAAATAGGGAATGATCTGAAGAGTTTAAAATTCGAATGGTTTTAATTGATCAAGAAATGTGGAAGTTAAGTCATAATCACTAAACTGAAAATGGGTTACTGTCACTTTAACAAATATGCGCATTCACGCACACACATTTCCTAAGTACCAGGTGGGCGAACATTTTGCTTGCTTCAATTGAGTTCTATGAGAAAGCGCACACCTCGAACAAAAGGCTCTCACGACTCAACGGTTTAAGATACAGATTTCAGAAATGCCCCGTTAGAACGGCAAGGCTTTGGGGAACGCAAGCATGTTCTCATTTTTTAAATCGGATAAAAAATGACCAAATTAGAGCAGGTTGAAAACGTGTGACTTTTTAAAAAAATGACAAAAAAAGGCGGCGAAAATAACATGGGGCTCAATGGGCGAAAAAGTGCGACTTCCCCTCGCTTCAAGTCAAATAAAAGGTACTAAATGACACCTTAGCCGCACAAAAGTGGGTTTGTCAGAAAGAAGACCCTTGTGACTACAAAATATCCAAATGTGATGTTTACTGAGCAAATATTGTGGCCACGGTGACGAGTTGAAGTGAAATTTTTCGAAAGAATTTTTTTTGTCTCTCCACTCTAGCGCTGATTGCTCCACTCTAGCAAACGCAATACACACTAATGTAAAGAGCCTCTTTTTCTTCATTTCACACCCTGTCTTTGAACCCGCACAGGAGGGAGCGCTTACATTTCTTAAAAAAAATTTCGACACAGAGCTAAAGATGGGAAAAATTGCAACAAAATGAGCTAAAAATCGTCTCGGTCGGTCAATGTATGTGCGCGCAGCGTGGCTTCGAAAAAGGTGTTAAATTTCCCCCCTTCTCCATTCATTCCTATGGGACTTTTTGGGGGGGTTTTTGGGGAATTGCGTCGCCATGGTAACTCGAAATTCCGAAAAAAAATGGTACCCCGCCGAGTCAAATCGAGACGCATCTTTTGACACCTCACTTGTGCCGGTACGTTCTACGGTACGACCTGTATTTCGTCTGAAAAAATGTGAAGAATAAGACGTAATAATAAAAATAATAATAATAAACGCTTTTTCTGGATGGATACTAATATGTGACTGCTTCGCAGCAGTCACATAATAACTAGAAAAAAAAATTTCCCGTGGAAATTTTGGATGTGACTGCTGACTCTTGCAAGGCGGAAAGCCGAATGCACTCTGGGTCACTTCCTACATGTTAACTTTGCAGGAGGATTAGCATGCTAAGCTAACATTAGCATTAGCGTGCTAACTTAGCATGATCATTAGCATGCTAACTTAGCATTAGCATGCTAACGTAGCATTAGCATGCTAAACTTAGCATTAGGAAAAAAAAAAAATTAAAAAAAAAAAAAAATTAAAAAAAAAAAACAAATTTAAAAAAAAAAAAAAAATTAAAAAAAAAAAATTATAATTAAAAAAAATAAAAATAAAAAAAAAATAAAAAAATAAAAAATTAAAAAAAAACTTAGCATTAGCATGCTAACGTAACATTAGCATGCTCAGCTAACATTAGCATGGTAACTTAGCACTAGCATGCTCACTTCCTGGTGAAATCAGGTCACTTCCTGTTGAAGTCGGGTCACTTCCTGTTGATATTAGGTCACTTCCTGTTGAAATCGGGTCACTTCCTGTAGATTTTAGGTCAGTCTGGGTCACTTCCTGTTGAAATTAGGTCACTTCCTGTTCAAATTAAGTCACTTCCTGTTGATATCAGGTCATTTTAGGTCATTTCCTACTGAAATTAAGTCACTTCCTGTTGAATTTAGGTCTGTCTGGGTCACTTCCTGTTGAAATTAGGTCAATCCCTGTCATACCTAATCAATTGGCCAAGATGGCCGCCACTCAGGGGCCGAGAATCCTGGGTGCACCTCAACAATTGGACAAGATGGCCGCCACTCTGTGTGTGTGCAGTGGTGCTGAAGTCCCTGGCCTAGCTAATCAATTGACCAAAATGGCTGCCGCTCCATGTGGGCAGAGGCCGAGAATCCTGGGTGCACCTCAACAATTGGCCAAGATGGCCGCCACTGTGTGTGGGCGGTGGTGGGGAAATTCCAGGCGTGGATGACAACAAGCAGCTCTGATTGGCTGAGGCAGTTGCTGTGCAGAAGTGAGAGAGTGGGCAGAATAGCTCAAAAAGCACCATTTAAATAGCAGTACATTACATTACATTTCATAAACAAAAATATTATATTGTGCTTTGATTTTTTTTTATTAAGCGAAAATAGGGAATGATCTGAAGAGTTTAAAATTCGAATGGTTTTAATTGATCAAGAAATGTGGAAGTTAAGCCATAATCACTAAACTGAAAATGGGTTACTGTCACTTTAACAAATATGCGCATTCACGCACACACATTTCCTAAGTACCAGGTGGGCGAACATTTAGCTTCAATTGAGTTCTATGAGAAAGCGCACACCTCGAACAAAAGGCTCTCACGACTCAACGGTTTAAGATACAGATTTCAGAAATGCCCCGTTAGAACGGCAAGGCTTTGGGGAACGCAAGCATGTTCTCATTTTTTAAATCGGATAAAAAATGACCAAATTAGAGCAGGTTGAAAACGTGTGACTTTTTAAAAAAATGACAAAAAAAGGCGGCGAAAATAACATGGGGCTCAATGGGCGAAAAAGTGCGACTTCCCCTCGCTTCAAGTCAAATAAAAGGTACTAAATGACACCTTTGCCGCACAAAAGTGGGTTTGTCAGAAAGAAGACCCCTGTGACTACAAAATATCCAATTTAGATGTTTACTGAGCAAATATTGTGGCCACGGTGACGAGTTGAAGTGAGATTTTTCGAAAGAATTTTTTTTGTCTCTCCACTCTAGCGCTGATTGCTCCACTCTAGCAAACGCAATACACACTAATGGAAAGAGCCTCTTTTTCTTCATTTCACACCCTGTCTTTGAACCCGCACAGGAGGGAGCGCTTACATTTCTTAAAAAAAATTTCAACACAGAGCTAAAGATGGGAAAAATTGCAACAAAATGAGCTAAAAATCGTCTCGGTCGGTCAATGTATGTGCGCGCAGCGTGGCTTCGAAAAAGGTGTTAAATTTGTGGAGGTTTTTTCCCCTTCTCCATTCATTCCTATGGGACTTTTTGGGGGGTTTTTTGGGGAATTGCGTCGCCATGGTAACTCGAAATTCCGAAAAAAAATGGTACCCCGCCGAGTCAAATCGAGACGCATCTTTTGATACCTCACTTGTGCCGGTACGTTCTACGGTACGACCCGCATTTCGTCTGAAAAAATGTGAAGAATAAGACATAATAATAACTAGAAAAAAAAAATTTCCCGTGGAAATTTTGGATGTGACTGCTGACTCTTGCAAGGCGGAAAGCCGAATGCAGTCTGGGTCACTTCCTACACGTTAACTTTGCAGGAGGATTAGCATGCTAAGCTAACATTAGCATTAGCGTGCTAACTTAGCATGAGCATTAGCATGCTAAGCTAACATTAGCATTAGCATGCTAACTTAGCATTAGCATGCTAACTTAGCATTAGCATTAACATGGTAACTTAGCATTAGCATGCTAACGTAGCATTAGCATGCTAAACTTAGCATTAGGAAAAAAAAAAAAATTAAAAAAAAAAAAAAAAAAAGAAAAAAATAAATAAATAAAAAAAAAAAAAAAAAAAAAAAAAAAAAAAAAAAATAAATAAATAAAAAAAAAACTTAGCATTAGCATGCTAACGTAACATTAGCATGCTAACGTAGCATTAGCATTAACATGCTAACTTAGCATTAGCATGCTAATGTAGCATTAGCATGCCAAACTTAGCATTAGGAAAAAAAAAAAAATTAAAAAAAAAAAAAAAAAAAGAAAAAAAAAAAATTAAAAAAAATAAAAATAAAAAAATAAATAAAAAAAAACTAAATAAAAAAAAAACTTAGCATTAGCATGCTAACGTAACATTAGCATGCTAACGTAGCATTAGCATTAGCATGCTAACGTAACATTAGCATGCTAACGTAGCATTAGCATGCTAACGTAACATTAGCATGCTCAGCTAACATTAGCATGCTAACTTAGCACTAGCATGCTCACTTCCTGGTGAAACAGGTCACTTCCTGTTGAAGTCGGGTCACTTCCTGTTGATATTAGGTCACTTCCTGTTGAAATCGGGTCACTTCCTGTAGATTTTAGGTCAGTCCTGGGTCACTTCCTGTTGAAATTAGGTCACTTCCTGTTCAAATTAAGTCACTTCCTGTTGATATCAGGTCATTTTTAGGTCATTTCCTACTGAAATTAAGTCACTTCCTGTTGAATTTAGGTCTGTCTGGGTCACTTCCTGTTGAAATTAGGTCAATCCCTGTCATACCTACTCAATTGGCCAAGATGGCCGCCACTCAGGGGCCGAGAATCCTGGGTGCACCTCAACAATTGGACAAGATGGCCGCCACTCTGTGTGTGTGCAGTGGTGCTGAAGTCCCTGGCCTAGCTAATCAATTGACCAAAATGGCCGCCGCTCCATGTGGGCAGAGGCCGAGAATCCTGGGTGCACCTCAACAATTGGCCAAGATGGCCGCCACTCTGTGTGGGCAGTAGTGTGAGAATCCCTGTCCAAGATGGCCGCCGCTCTGTATGGGCAGTAGTGTGAGAATCCCTGGCCAAGATGGCCGCCGCTCTGTATGGACAGTAGTGTGAGAATCCCTGGCCAAGATGGCCGCCGCTCTGTATGGACAGTAATGTGAGAATCCCTGGCCAAGATGGCCGCCACTGTGTGTGGGCGGTGGTGGGGAAATTCCAGGCGTGGATGACAACAAGCAGCTCTGATTGGCTGAGGCAGTTGCTGTGCAGAAGTGAGAGAGTGGGCAGAATAGCTCAAAAAGCACCATTTAAATAGCAGTTCATTACATTACATTTCATAAACAAAAATATTATATTGTGCTTTGATTTTTTTTTATTAAGCGAAAATAGGGAATGATCTGAAGAGTTTAAAATTCGAATGGTTTTAATTGATCAAGAAATGTGGAAGTTAAGCCATAATCACTAAACTGAAAATGGGTTACTGTCACTTTAACAAATATGCGCATTCACGCACACACATTTCCTAAGTACCAGGTGGGCGAACATTTTGCTTGCTTCAATTGAGTTCTATGAGAAAGCGCACACCTCGAACAAAAGGCTCTCACGACTGAACGGTTTAAGATACAGATTTCAGAAATGCCCCGTTAGAACGGCAAGGCTTTGGGGAACGCAAGCATGTTCTCATCTTTTAAATCGGATAAAAAATGACCAAATTAGAGCAGGTTGAAAACGTGTGACTTTGAAAAAAAATGACAAAAAAAGGCGGCGAAAATAACATGGGGCTCAATGGGCGAAAAAGTGCGACTTCCCCTCGCTTCAAGTCAAATAAAAGGTACTAAATGACACCTTTGCCGCACAAAAGTGGGTTTGTCAGAAAGAAGACCCTTGTGACTACAAAATATCCAAATTTGATGTTTACTGAGCAAATATTGTGGCCACGGTGACGAGTTGAAGTGAAATTTTTGGAAAGAATTTTTTTTGTCTCTCCACTCTAGCGCTGATTGCTCCACTCTAGCAAACGCAATACACACTAATGGAAAGAGCCTCTTTTTCTTCATTTCACACCCTGTCTTTGAACCCGCACAGGAGGGAGCGCTTACATTTCTTAAAAAAAATTTCAACACAGAGCTAAAGATGGGAAAAATTGCAACAAAATGAGCTAAAAATCGTCTCGGTCGGTCAATGTATGTGCGCGCAGCGTGGCTTCGAAAAAGGTGTTAAATTTGTGGAGGTTTTTTCCCCTTCTCCATTCATTCCTATGGGACTTTTTGGGGGGGTTTTTGGGGAATTGCGTCGCCATGGTAACTCGAAATTCCGAAAAAAAATGGTACCCCGCCGAGTCAAATCGAGACGCATCTTTTGATACCTCACTTGTGCCGGTACGTTCTACGGTACGACCCGCATTTCGTCTGAAAAAATGTGAAGAATAAGACATAATAATAACTAGAAAAAAAAAATTTCCCGTGGAAATTTTGGATGTGACTGCTGACTCTTGCAAGGCGGAAAGCCGAATGCAGTCTGGGTCACTTCCTACACGTTAACTTTGCAGGAGGATTAGCATGCTAAGCTAACATTAGCATTAGCGTGCTAACTTAGCATGAGCATTAGCATGCTAAGCTAACATTAGCATTAGCATGCTAACTTAGCATTAGCATGCTAACTTAGCATTAGCATTAACATGGTAACTTAGCATTAGCATGCTAACGTAGCATTAGCATGCTAAACTTAGCATTAGGAAAAAAAAAAAAAATTAAAAAAAAAATAAAAAAAGAAAAAAATAAATAAATAAAAAAAATAAAATAAAAAAAAAAAAAAAATAAAAAAAAAAAAAAATAAAAAAAAAACTTAGCATTAGCATGCTAACGTAACATTAGCATGCTAACGTAGCATTAGCATTAACATGCTAACTTAGCATTAGCATGCTAATGTAGCATTAGCATGCCAAACTTAGCATTAGGAAAAAAAAAAAAATTAAAAAAAAAAAAAAAAAAAGAAAAAAAAAAAAATTAAAAAAAATAAAAATAAAAAAATAAATAAAAAAAAACTAAATAAAAAAAAAACTTAGCATTAGCATGCTAACGTAACATTAGCATGCTAACGTAGCATTAGCATTAGCATGCTAACGTAACATTAGCATGCTAACGTAGCATTAGCATGCTAACGTAACATTAGCATGCTCAGCTAACATTAGCATGCTAACTTAGCACTAGCATGCTCACTTCCTGGTGAAACAGGTCACTTCCTGTTGAAGTCGGGTCACTTCCTGTTGATATTAGGTCACTTCCTGTTGAAATCGGGTCACTTCCTGTAGATTTTAGGTCAGTCCTGGGTCACTTCCTGTTGAAATTAGGTCACTTCCTGTTCAAATTAAGTCACTTCCTGTTGATATCAGGTCATTTTTAGGTCATTTCCTACTGAAATTAAGTCACTTCCTGTTGAATTTAGGTCTGTCTGGGTCACTTCCTGTTGAAATTAGGTCAATCCCTGTCATACCTACTCAATTGGCCAAGATGGCCGCCACTCAGGGGCCGAGAATCCTGGGTGCACCTCAACAATTGGACAAGATGGCCGCCACTCTGTGTGTGTGCAGTGGTGCTGAAGTCCCTGGCCTAGCTAATCAATTGACCAAAATGGCCGCCGCTCCATGTGGGCAGAGGCCGAGAATCCTGGGTGCACCTCAACAATTGGCCAAGATGGCCGCCACTCTGTGTGGGCAGTAGTGTGAGAATCCCTGTCCAAGATGGCCGCCGCTCTGTATGGGCAGTAGTGTGAGAATCCCTGGCCAAGATGGCCGCCGCTCTGTATGGACAGTAGTGTGAGAATCCCTGGCCAAGATGGCCGCCGCTCTGTATGGACAGTAATGTGAGAATCCCTGGCCAAGATGGCCGCCACTGTGTGTGGGCGGTGGTGGGGAAATTCCAGGCGTGGATGACAACAAGCAGCTCTGATTGGCTGAGGCAGTTGCTGTGCAGAAGTGAGAGAGTGGGCAGAATAGCTCAAAAAGCACCATTTAAATAGCAGTTCATTACATTACATTTCATAAACAAAAATATTATATTGTGCTTTGATTTTTTTTTATTAAGCGAAAATAGGGAATGATCTGAAGAGTTTAAAATTCGAATGGTTTTAATTGATCAAGAAATGTGGAAGTTAAGCCATAATCACTAAACTGAAAATGGGTTACTGTCACTTTAACAAATATGCGCATTCACGCACACACATTTCCTAAGTACCAGGTGGGCGAACATTTTGCTTGCTTCAATTGAGTTCTATGAGAAAGCGCACACCTCGAACAAAAGGCTCTCACGACTGAACGGTTTAAGATACAGATTTCAGAAATGCCCCGTTAGAACGGCAAGGCTTTGGGGAACGCAAGCATGTTCTCATCTTTTAAATCGGATAAAAAATGACCAAATTAGAGCAGGTTGAAAACGTGTGACTTTGAAAAAAAATGACAAAAAAAGGCGGCGAAAATAACATGGGGCTCAATGGGCGAAAAAGTGCGACTTCCCCTCGCTTCAAGTCAAATAAAAGGTACTAAATGACACCTTTGCCGCACAAAAGTGGGTTTGTCAGAAAGAAGACCCTTGTGACTACAAAATATCCAAATTTGATGTTTACTGAGCAAATATTGTGGCCACGGTGACGAGTTGAAGTGAAATTTTTGGAAAGAATTTTTTTTGTCTCTCCACTCTAGCGCTGATTGCTCCACTCTAGCAAACGCAATACACACTAATGGAAAGAGCCTCTTTTTCTTCATTTCACACCCTGTCTTTGAACCCGCACAGGAGGGAGCGCTTACATTTCTTAAAAAAAATTTCAACACAGAGCTAAAGATGGGAAAAATTGCAACAAAATGAGCTAAAAATCGTCTCGGTCGGTCAATGTATGTGCGCGCAGCGTGGCTTCGAAAAAGGTGTTAAATTTGTGGAGGTTTTTTCCCCTTCTCCATTCATTCCTATGGGACTTTTTGGGGGGTTTTTTGGGGAATTGCGTCGCCATGGTAACTCGAAATTCCGAAAAAAAATGGTACCCCGCCGAGTCAAATCGAGACGCATCTTTTGATACCTCACTTGTGCCGGTACGTTCTACGGTACGACCCGCATTTCGTCTGAAAAAATGTGAAGAATAAGACATAATAATAACTAGAAAAAAAAAATTTCCCGTGGAAATTTTGGATGTGACTGCTGACTCTTGCAAGGCGGAAAGCCGAATGCAGTCTGGGTCACTTCCTACACGTTAACTTTGCAGGAGGATTAGCATGCTAAGCTAACATTAGCATTAGCGTGCTAACTTAGCATGAGCATTAGCATGCTAAGCTAACATTAGCATTAGCATGCTAACTTAGCATTAGCATGCTAACTTAGCATTAGCATTAACATGGTAACTTAGCATTAGCATGCTAACGTAGCATTAGCATGCTAAACTTAGCATTAGGAAAAAAAAAAAAAATTAAAAAAAAAATAAAAAAAGAAAAAAATAAATAAATAAAAAAAATAAAATAAAAAAAAAAAAAAAATAAAAAAAAAAAAAAATAAAAAAAAAACTTAGCATTAGCATGCTAACGTAACATTAGCATGCTAACGTAGCATTAGCATTAACATGCTAACTTAGCATTAGCATGCTAATGTAGCATTAGCATGCCAAACTTAGCATTAGGAAAAAAAAAAAAATTAAAAAAAAAAAAAAAAAAAGAAAAAAAAAAAAATTAAAAAAAATAAAAATAAAAAAATAAATAAAAAAAAACTAAATAAAAAAAAAACTTAGCATTAGCATGCTAACGTAACATTAGCATGCTAACGTAGCATTAGCATTAGCATGCTAACGTAACATTAGCATGCTAACGTAGCATTAGCATGCTAACGTAACATTAGCATGCTCAGCTAACATTAGCATGCTAACTTAGCACTAGCATGCTCACTTCCTGGTGAAACAGGTCACTTCCTGTTGAAGTCGGGTCACTTCCTGTTGATATTAGGTCACTTCCTGTTGAAATCGGGTCACTTCCTGTAGATTTTAGGTCAGTCCTGGGTCACTTCCTGTTGAAATTAGGTCACTTCCTGTTCAAATTAAGTCACTTCCTGTTGATATCAGGTCATTTTTAGGTCATTTCCTACTGAAATTAAGTCACTTCCTGTTGAATTTAGGTCTGTCTGGGTCACTTCCTGTTGAAATTAGGTCAATCCCTGTCATACCTACTCAATTGGCCAAGATGGCCGCCACTCAGGGGCCGAGAATCCTGGGTGCACCTCAACAATTGGACAAGATGGCCGCCACTCTGTGTGTGTGCAGTGGTGCTGAAGTCCCTGGCCTAGCTAATCAATTGACCAAAATGGCCGCCGCTCCATGTGGGCAGAGGCCGAGAATCCTGGGTGCACCTCAACAATTGGCCAAGATGGCCGCCACTCTGTGTGGGCAGTAGTGTGAGAATCCCTGTCCAAGATGGCCGCCGCTCTGTATGGGCAGTAGTGTGAGAATCCCTGGCCAAGATGGCCGCCGCTCTGTATGGACAGTAGTGTGAGAATCCCTGGCCAAGATGGCCGCCGCTCTGTATGGACAGTAATGTGAGAATCCCTGGCCAAGATGGCCGCCACTGTGTGTGGGCGGTGGTGGGGAAATTCCAGGCGTGGATGACAACAAGCAGCTCTGATTGGCTGAGGCAGTTGCTGTGCAGAAGTGAGAGAGTGGGCAGAATAGCTCAAAAAGCACCATTTAAATAGCAGTTCATTACATTACATTTCATAAACAAAAATATTATATTGTGCTTTGATTTTTTTTTATTAAGCGAAAATAGGGAATGATCTGAAGAGTTTAAAATTCGAATGGTTTTAATTGATCAAGAAATGTGGAAGTTAAGCCATAATCACTAAACTGAAAATGGGTTACTGTCACTTTAACAAATATGCGCATTCACGCACACACATTTCCTAAGTACCAGGTGGGCGAACATTTTGCTTGCTTCAATTGAGTTCTATGAGAAAGCGCACACCTCGAACAAAAGGCTCTCACGACTGAACGGTTTAAGATACAGATTTCAGAAATGCCCCGTTAGAACGGCAAGGCTTTGGGGAACGCAAGCATGTTCTCATCTTTTAAATCGGATAAAAAATGACCAAATTAGAGCAGGTTGAAAACGTGTGACTTTGAAAAAAAATGACAAAAAAAGGCGGCGAAAATAACATGGGGCTCAATGGGCGAAAAAGTGCGACTTCCCCTCGCTTCAAGTCAAATAAAAGGTACTAAATGACACCTTTGCCGCACAAAAGTGGGTTTGTCAGAAAGAAGACCCTTGTGACTACAAAATATCCAAATTTGATGTTTACTGAGCAAATATTGTGGCCACGGTGACGAGTTGAAGTGAAATTTTTGGAAAGAATTTTTTTTGTCTCTCCACTCTAGCGCTGATTGCTCCACTCTAGCAAACGCAATACACACTAATGGAAAGAGCCTCTTTTTCTTCATTTCACACCCTGTCTTTGAACCCGCACAGGAGGGAGCGCTTACATTTCTTAAAAAAAATTTCAACACAGAGCTAAAGATGGGAAAAATTGCAACAAAATGAGCTAAAAATCGTCTCGGTCGGTCAATGTATGTGCGCGCAGCGTGGCTTCGAAAAAGGTGTTAAATTTGTGGAGGTTTTTTCCCCTTCTCCATTCATTCCTATGGGACTTTTTGGGGGGTTTTTTGGGGAATTGCGTCGCCATGGTAACTCGAAATTCCGAAAAAAAATGGTACCCCGCCGAGTCAAATCGAGACGCATCTTTTGATACCTCACTTGTGCCGGTACGTTCTACGGTACGACCCGCATTTCGTCTGAAAAAATGTGAAGAATAAGACATAATAATAACTAGAAAAAAAAAATTTCCCGTGGAAATTTTGGATGTGACTGCTGACTCTTGCAAGGCGGAAAGCCGAATGCAGTCTGGGTCACTTCCTACACGTTAACTTTGCAGGAGGATTAGCATGCTAAGCTAACATTAGCATTAGCGTGCTAACTTAGCATGAGCATTAGCATGCTAAGCTAACATTAGCATTAGCATGCTAACTTAGCATTAGCATGCTAACTTAGCATTAGCATTAACATGGTAACTTAGCATTAGCATGCTAACGTAGCATTAGCATGCTAAACTTAGCATTAGGAAAAAAAAAAAAAATTAAAAAAAAAATAAAAAAAGAAAAAAATAAATAAATAAAAAAAATAAAATAAAAAAAAAAAAAAAATAAAAAAAAAAAAAAATAAAAAAAAAACTTAGCATTAGCATGCTAACGTAACATTAGCATGCTAACGTAGCATTAGCATTAACATGCTAACTTAGCATTAGCATGCTAATGTAGCATTAGCATGCCAAACTTAGCATTAGGAAAAAAAAAAAAATTAAAAAAAAAAAAAAAAAAAGAAAAAAAAAAAAATTAAAAAAAATAAAAATAAAAAAATAAATAAAAAAAAACTAAATAAAAAAAAAACTTAGCATTAGCATGCTAACGTAACATTAGCATGCTAACGTAGCATTAGCATTAGCATGCTAACGTAACATTAGCATGCTAACGTAGCATTAGCATGCTAACGTAACATTAGCATGCTCAGCTAACATTAGCATGCTAACTTAGCACTAGCATGCTCACTTCCTGGTGAAACAGGTCACTTCCTGTTGAAGTCGGGTCACTTCCTGTTGATATTAGGTCACTTCCTGTTGAAATCGGGTCACTTCCTGTAGATTTTAGGTCAGTCCTGGGTCACTTCCTGTTGAAATTAGGTCACTTCCTGTTCAAATTAAGTCACTTCCTGTTGATATCAGGTCATTTTTAGGTCATTTCCTACTGAAATTAAGTCACTTCCTGTTGAATTTAGGTCTGTCTGGGTCACTTCCTGTTGAAATTAGGTCAATCCCTGTCATACCTACTCAATTGGCCAAGATGGCCGCCACTCAGGGGCCGAGAATCCTGGGTGCACCTCAACAATTGGACAAGATGGCCGCCACTCTGTGTGTGTGCAGTGGTGCTGAAGTCCCTGGCCTAGCTAATCAATTGACCAAAATGGCCGCCGCTCCATGTGGGCAGAGGCCGAGAATCCTGGGTGCACCTCAACAATTGGCCAAGATGGCCGCCACTCTGTGTGGGCAGTAGTGTGAGAATCCCTGTCCAAGATGGCCGCCGCTCTGTATGGGCAGTAGTGTGAGAATCCCTGGCCAAGATGGCCGCCGCTCTGTATGGACAGTAGTGTGAGAATCCCTGGCCAAGATGGCCGCCGCTCTGTATGGACAGTAATGTGAGAATCCCTGGCCAAGATGGCCGCCACTGTGTGTGGGCGGTGGTGGGGAAATTCCAGGCGTGGATGACAACAAGCAGCTCTGATTGGCTGAGGCAGTTGCTGTGCAGAAGTGAGAGAGTGGGCAGAATAGCTCAAAAAGCACCATTTAAATAGCAGTTCATTACATTACATTTCATAAACAAAAATATTATATTGTGCTTTGATTTTTTTTTATTAAGCGAAAATAGGGAATGATCTGAAGAGTTTAAAATTCGAATGGTTTTAATTGATCAAGAAATGTGGAAGTTAAGCCATAATCACTAAACTGAAAATGGGTTACTGTCACTTTAACAAATATGCGCATTCACGCACACACATTTCCTAAGTACCAGGTGGGCGAACATTTTGCTTGCTTCAATTGAGTTCTATGAGAAAGCGCACACCTCGAACAAAAGGCTCTCACGACTGAACGGTTTAAGATACAGATTTCAGAAATGCCCCGTTAGAACGGCAAGGCTTTGGGGAACGCAAGCATGTTCTCATCTTTTAAATCGGATAAAAAATGACCAAATTAGAGCAGGTTGAAAACGTGTGACTTTGAAAAAAAATGACAAAAAAAGGCGGCGAAAATAACATGGGGCTCAATGGGCGAAAAAGTGCGACTTCCCCTCGCTTCAAGTCAAATAAAAGGTACTAAATGACACCTTTGCCGCACAAAAGTGGGTTTGTCAGAAAGAAGACCCTTGTGACTACAAAATATCCAAATTTGATGTTTACTGAGCAAATATTGTGGCCACGGTGACGAGTTGAAGTGAAATTTTTGGAAAGAATTTTTTTTGTCTCTCCACTCTAGCGCTGATTGCTCCACTCTAGCAAACGCAATACACACTAATGGAAAGAGCCTCTTTTTCTTCATTTCACACCCTGTCTTTGAACCCGCACAGGAGGGAGCGCTTACATTTCTTAAAAAAAATTTCAACACAGAGCTAAAGATGGGAAAAATTGCAACAAAATGAGCTAAAAATCGTCTCGGTCGGTCAATGTATGTGCGCGCAGCGTGGCTTCGAAAAAGGTGTTAAATTTGTGGAGGTTTTTTCCCCTTCTCCATTCATTCCTATGGGACTTTTTGGGGGGTTTTTTGGGGAATTGCGTCGCCATGGTAACTCGAAATTCCGAAAAAAAATGGTACCCCGCCGAGTCAAATCGAGACGCATCTTTTGATACCTCACTTGTGCCGGTACGTTCTACGGTACGACCCGCATTTCGTCTGAAAAAATGTGAAGAATAAGACATAATAATAATAATAATAATAATAAACGCTTTTCCTGGATGGATACTAATATGTGACTGCTTCGCAGCAGTCACATAACTAGAAAAAAAAATTTCCCGTGGAAATTTTGGATGTGACTGCTGACTCTCGCAAGGCGGAAAGCCGAATGCACTCTGGGTCACTTCCTACATGTTAACTTTGCAGGAGGATTAGCATGCTAAGCTAACATTAGCATTAGCGTGCTAACTTAGCATGATCATTAGCATGCTAAGCTAACATTAGCATTAGCATGCTAACTTAGCATTAGCATGCTAACTTAGCATTAGCATTAACATGCTAACTTAGCATTAGCATGCTAACGTAGCATTAGCATGCTAAACTTAGCATTAGGAAAAAAAAAAAATTAAAAAAAAAAAAAAAAAAAGAAAAAAAATTAAAAAAAAAAAAATTAAAAAAAAATAAAAATTAAAAAAAATAAATAAAAAAAAACAAAAAAAAAAACTTAGCATTAGCATGCTAACGTAACATTAGCATGCTAACGTAGCATTAGCATGCTAACTTAGCAGTAGCATTAGCATGCTAACTTAGCATTAGCATGCGAACTTAGCATTAGCATGCTAACGTAGCATTAGCATGCTAACTTAGCATTAGCATTAACATGCTAACTTAGCATTAGCATGCTAACGTAGCATTAGCATGCTAAACTTAGCATTAGGAAAAAAAAAAAAAAAAAAAAAAAAATTAAAAAAAAATAAAAATTAAAAAAAAAAAATAAAAAAAAAATAAAAAAATAAAAAATTAAAAAAAAACTTAGCATTAGCATGCTAACGTAACATTAGCATGCTCAGCTAACATTAGCATGCTAACTTAGCACTAGCATGCTCACTTCCTGGTGAAATCAGGTCACTTCCTGTTGAAGTCGGGTCACTTCCTGTTGATATTAGGTCACTTCCTGTTGAAATCGGGTCACTTCCTGTAGATTTTAGGTCAGTCTGGGTCACTTCCTGTTGAAATTAGGTCACTTCCTGTTCAAATTAAGTCACTTCCTGTTGATATCAGGTCATTTTAGGTCATTTCCTACTGAAATTAAGTCACTTCCTGTTGAATTTAGGTCTGTCTGGGTCACTTCCTGTTGAAATTAGGTCAATCCCTGTCATACCTAATCAATTGGCCAAGATGGCCGCCACTCAGGGGCCGAGAATCCTGGGTGCACCTCAACAATTGGACAAGATGGCCGCCACTCTGTGTGTGTGCAGTGGTGCTGAAGTCCCTGGCCTAGCTAATCAATTGACCAAAATGGCCGCCGCTCCATGTGGGCAGAGGCCGAGAATCCTGGGTGCACCTCAACAATTGGCCAAGATGGCCGCCACTGTGTGTGGGCGGTGGTGGGGAAATTCCAGGCGTGGATGACAACAAGCAGCTCTGATTGGCTGAGGCAGTTGCTGTGCAGAAGTGAGAGAGTGGGCAGAATAGCTCAAAAAGCACCATTTAAATAGCAGTTCATTACATTACATTTCATAAACAAAAATATTATATTGTGCTTTGAATTTTTTTATTAAGCGAAAATAGGGAATGATCTGAAGAGTTTAAAATTCGAATGGTTTTAATTGATCAAGAAATGTGGAAGTTAAGCCATAATCACTAAACTGAAAATGGGTTACTGTCACTTTAACAAATATGCGCATTCACGCACACACATTTCCTAAGTACCAGGTGGGCGAACATTTTGCTTGCTTCAATTGAGTTCTATGAGAAAGCGCACACCTCGAACAAAAGGCTCTCACGACTGAACGGTTTAAGATACAGATTTCAGAAATGCCCCGTTAGAACGGCAAGGCTTTGGGGAACGCAAGCATGTTCTCATTTTTTAAATCGGATAAAAAATGACCAAATTAGAGCAGGTTGAAAACGTGTGACTTTTAAAAAAAATGACAAAAAAAGGCGGCGAAAATAACATGGGGCTCAATGGCCGAAAAAGTGCGACTTCCCCTCGCTTCAAGTCAAATAAAAGGTACTAAATGACACCTTAGCCGCACAAAAGTGGGTTTGTCAGAAAGAAGAGCCTTGTGACTACAAAATATCCAAATGTGAGGTTTACTGAGCAAATATTGTGGCCACGGTGACGAGTTGAAGTGAAATTTTTCGAAAGAATTTTTTTTGTCTCTCCACTCTAGCGCTGATTGCTCCACTCTAGCAAACGCAATACACACTAATGTAAAGAGCCTCTTTTTCTTCATTTCACACCCTGTCTTTGAACCCGCACAGGAGGGAGCGCTTACAGTTCTTAAAAAAAATTTAAACACAGAGCTAAAGATGGGAAAAATTGCAACAAAATGAGCTAAAAATCGTCTCGGTCGGTCAATGTATGTGCGCGCAGCGTGGCTTCGAAAAAGGTGTTAAATTTCCCCCCTTCTCCATTCATTCCTATGGGACTTTTTGGGGGGGTTTTGGGGGAATTGCGTCGCCATGGTAACTCGAAATTCCGAAAAAAAATGGTACCCCGCCGAGTCAAATCGAGACGCATCTTTTGACACCTCACTTGTGCCGGTAGGTTCTACGGTACGACCTGTATTTCGTCTGAAAAAATGTGAAGAATAAGACGTAATAATAAAAATAATAATAATAAACGCTTTTTCTGGATGGATACTAATATGTGACTGCTTCGCAGCAGTCACATAACTAGAAAAAAAAATTTCCCGTGGAAATTTTGGATGTGACTGCTGACTCTTGCAAGGCGGAAAGCCGAACGCACTCTGGGTCACTTCCTACATGTTAACTTTGCAGGAGGATTAGCATGCTAAGCTAACATTAGCATTAGCGTGCTAACTTAGCATGATCATTAGCATGCTAAGCTAACATTAGCATTAGCATGCTAACTTAGCATTAGCATGCTAACTTAGCATTAGCATTAACATGCTAACTTAGCATTAGCATGCTAACGTAGCATTAGCATGCTAAACTTAGCATTAGGAAAAAAAAAAAAAATTAAAAAAAAAAGTAAAATAAAAAAGAAATAAAAAAAAAATAAAAAAAAATAAAAAAATAAAAAAATAAAAAAATAAAAAATAAAAAAAAACCTTAGCATTAGCATGCTAACGTAACATTAGCATGCTAACGTAGCATTAGCATGCTAACTTAGCATTAGCATGCTAACGTAACATTAGCATGCTAACGTAACATTAGCATGCTAACTTAACATTAGCATGCTCAGCTAACATTAGCATGCTAACTTAGCACTAGCATGCTCACTTCCTGGTGAAATCAGGTCACTTCCTGTTGAAGTCGGGTCAATTCCTGTTGATATTAGGTCACTTCCTGTTGAAATCCGGTCACTTCCTGTTGATTTTAGGTCAGTTCTGGGTCACTTCCTGTTGAAATTAGGTCACTTCCTGTTCAAATTAAGTCACTTCCTGTTGATATCAGGTAATTTTTAGGTCATTTCCTACTGAAATTAAGTCACTTCCTGTTGAATTTAGGTCTGTCTGGGTCACTTCCTGTTGAAATTAGGTCAATCCCTGTCATACCTAATCAATTGGCCAAGATGGCCGCCACTCAGGGGCCGAGAATCCTGGGTGCACCTCAACAATTGGACAAGATGGCCGCCACTCTGTGTGGGCAGTAGTGTGAGAATCCCTGGCCAAGATGGCCGCCGCTCTGTATGGGCAGTAGTGTGAGAATCCCTGGCCAAGATGGCCGCCGCTCTGTATTGATAGTAGTGTGAGAATCCCTGTCCAAGATGGCCCCCGCTCTGTATGGGCAGTAGTGTGAGAATCCCTGGCCAAGATGGCCGCCGCTCTGTATGGACAGTAGTGTGAGAATCCCTGGCCAAGATGGCCGCCGCTCTGTATGGACAGTAATGTGAGAATCCCTGGCCAAGATGGCCGCCACTGTGTGTGGGCGGTGGTGGGGAAATTCCAGGCGTGGATGACAACAAGCAGCTCTGATTGGCTGAGGCAGTTGCTGTGCAGAAGTGAGAGAGTGGGCAGAATAGCTCAAAAAGCACCATTTAAATAGCAGTTCATTACATTACATTTCATAAACAAAAATATTATATTGTGCTTTGATTTTTTTTTATTAAGCGAAAATAGGGAATGATCTGAAGAGTTTAAAATTCGAATGGTTTTAATTGATCAAGAAATGTGGAAGTTAAGCCATAATCACTAAACTGAAAATGGGTTACTGTCACTTTAACAAATATGCGCATTCACGCACACACATTTCCTAAGTACCAGGTGGGCGAACATTTAGCTTCAATTGAGTTGTATGAGAAAGCGCACACCTCGAACAAAAGGCTCTCACGACTCAACGGTTTAAGATACAGATTTCAGAAATGCCCCGTTAGAACGGCAAGGCTTTGGGGAACGCAAGCATGTTCTCATTTTTTAAATCGGATAAAAAATGACCAAATTAGAGCAGGTTGAAAACGTGTGACTTTTAAAAAAAATGACAAAAAAAGGCGGCGAAAATAACATGGGGCTCAATGGGCGAAAAAGTGCGACTTCCCCTCGCTTCAAGTCAAATAAAAGGTACTAAATGACACCTTTGCCGCACAAAAGTGGGTTTGTCAGAAAGAAGACCCTTGTGACTACAAAATATCCAAATTTGATGTTTACTGAGCAAATATTGTGGCCACGGTGACGAGTTGAAGTGAAATTTTTGGAAAGAATTTTTTTTGTCTCTCCACTCTAGCGCTGATTGCTCCACTCTAGCAAACGCAATACACACTAATGGAAAGAGCCTCTTTTTCTTCATTTCACACCCTGTCTTTGAACCCGCACAGGAGGGAGCGCTTACATTTCTTAAAAAAAATTTCAACACAGAGCTAAAGATGGGAAAAATTGCAACAAAATGAGCTAAAAATCGTCTCGGTCGGTCAATGTATGTGCGCGCAGCGTGGCTTCGAAAAAGGTGTTAAATTTGTGGAGGTTTTTTCCCCTTCTCCATTCATTCCTATGGGACTTTTTGGGGGGTTTTTTGGGGAATTGCGTCGCCATGGTAACTCGAAATTCCGAAAAAAAATGGTACCCCGCCGAGTCAAATCGAGACGCATCTTTTGATACCTCACTTGTGCCGGTACGTTCTACGGTACGACCCGCATTTCGTCTGAAAAAATGTGAAGAATAAGACATAATAATAACTAGAAAAAAAAAATTTCCCGTGGAAATTTTGGATGTGACTGCTGACTCTTGCAAGGCGGAAAGCCGAACGCACTCTGGGTCACTTCCTACATGTTAACTTTGCAGGAGGATTAGCATGCTAAGCTAACATTAGCATTAGCGTGCTAACTTAGCATGATCATTAGCATGCAAAGCTAACATTAGCATTAGCATGCTAACTTAGCATTAGCATGCTAACTTAGCATTAGCATTAACATGCTAACTTAGCATTAGCATGCTAACGTAGCATTAGCATGCTAAACTTAGCATTAGGAAAAAAAAAAAATAAAATAAAAAAAAAAAAAAAAAAAATAAAAATAAAAAAAAAAATAAAAAAATTAAAAAAAAACTTAGCATTAGCATGCTAACGTAACATTAGCATGCTAACTTAGCATTAGCATTAACATGCTAACTTAGCATTAGCATGCTAACGTAGCATTAGCATGCTAAACTTAGCATTAGGAAAGAAAAAAAAATTAAAAAAAAAAAAAAGAAAAAAAAAATAATTAAAAAAAAAAAAAGAAAAAAAAAAAGAAAAAAATAAAAAAGAAAAAAAAACTTAGCATTAGCATGCTAACGTAACATTAGCATGCTTGAGGCAGTTGCTGTGCAGAAGTGAGAGTGGGCAGAATAGCTCAAAAAGCACCATTTAAATAGCAGTTCATTACATTACATTTCATAAACAAAAATATTATATTGTGCTTTGATTTTTTTTTATTAAGCGAAAATAGGGAATGATCTGAAGAGTTTAAAATTCGAATGGTTTTAATTGATCAAGAAATGTGGAAGTTAAGCCATAATCACTAAACTGAAAATGGGTTACTGTCACTTTAACAAATATGCGCATTCACGCACACACATTTCCTAAGTACCAGGTGGGCGAACATTTTGCTTGCTTCAATTGAGTTCTATGAGAAAGCGCACACCTCGAACAAAAGGCTCTCACGACTGAACGGTTTAAGATACAGATTTCAGAAATGCCCCGTTAGAACGGCAAGGCTTTGGGGAACGCAAGCATGTTCTCATCTTTTAAATCGGATAAAAAATGACCAAATTAGAGCAGGTTGAAAACGTGTGACTTTTAAAAAAAATGACAAAAAAAGGCGGCGAAAATAACATGGGGCTCAATGGGCGAAAAAGTGCGACTTCCCCTCGCTTCAAGTCAAATAAAAGGTACTAAATGACACCTTTGCCGCACAAAAGTGGGTTTGTCAGAAAGAAGACCCTTGTGACTACAAAATATCCAAATTTGATGTTTACTGAGCAAATATTGTGGCCACGGTGACGAGTTGAAGTGAAATTTTTGGAAAGAATTTTTTTTGTCTCTCCACTCTAGCGCTGATTGCTCCACTCTAGCAAACGCAATACACACTAATGGAAAGAGCCTCTTTTTCTTCATTTCACACCCTGTCTTTGAACCCGCACAGGAGGGAGCGCTTACATTTCTTAAAAAAAATTTCAACACAGAGCTAAAGATGGGAAAAATTGCAACAAAATGAGCTAAAAATCGTCTCGGTCGGTCAATGTATGTGCGCGCAGCGTGGCTTCGAAAAAGGTGTTAAATTTGTGGAGGTTTTTTCCCCTTCTCCATTCATTCCTATGGGACTTTTTGGGGGTTTTTTTGGGGAATTGCGTCGCCATGGTAACTCGAAATTCCGAAAAAAAATGGTACCCCGCCGAGTCAAATCGAGACGCATCTTTTGATACCTCACTTGTGCCGGTACGTTCTACGGTACGACCCGCATTTCGTCTGAAAAAATGTGAAGAATAAGACATAATAATAATAATAATAAACGCTTTTCCTGGATGGATACTAATATGTGACTGCTTCGCAGCAGTCACATAACTAGAAAAAAAAAATTTCCCGTGGAAATTTTGGATGTGACTGCTGACTCTTGCAAGGCGGAAAGCCGAATGCACTCTGGGTCACTTCCTACACGTTAACTTTGCAGGAGGATTAGCATGCTAAGCTAACATTAGCATTAGCGTGCTAACTTAGCATGAGTATTAGCATGCTAAGCTAACATTAGCATTAGCATGCTAACTTAGCATTAGCATGCTAACTTAGCATTAGCATTAACATGGTAACTTAGCATTAGCATGCTAACGTAGCATTAGCATGCTAAACTTAGCATTAGGAAAAAAAAAAAATTAAAAAAAAAAAAAAAAAGAAAAAAAATAAATAAATAAAAAAAAATAAATAAAAAAAAATAAAATAAAAAAAAATAAATAAATTAAAAAAAAACTTAGCATTAGCATGCTAACGTAACATTAGCATGCTAACGTAGCATTAGCATTAACATGCTAACTTAGCATTAGCATGCTAACGTAGCATTAGCATGCCAAACTTAGCATTAGGAAAAAAAAAAAATTAAAAAAAAAAAAAAAAAGAAAAAAAAAAAAAATTAAAAAAAATAAAAATAAAAAAATAAATAAAAAAAAACTAAATAAAAAAAAAACTTAGCATTAGCATGCTAACGTAACATTAGCATGCTAACGTAGCATTAGCATTAGCATGCTAACGTAACATTAGCATGCTAACGTAGCATTAGCATGCTAACGTAACATTAGCATGCTCAGCTAACATTAGCATGCTAACGTAGCACTAGCATGCTCACTTCCTGGTGAAACAGGTCACTTCCTGTTGAAGTCGGGTCACTTCCTGTTGATATTAGGTCACTTCCTGTTGAAATCGGGTCACTTCCTGTAGATTTTAGGTCAGTTCTGGGTCACTTCCTGTTGAAATTAGGTCACTTCCTGTTCAAATTAAGTCACTTCCTGTTGATATCAGGTCATTTTTAGGTCATTTCCTACTGAAATTAAGTCACTTCCTGTTGAATTTAGGTCTGTCTGGGTCACTTCCTGTTGAAATTAGGTCAATCCCTGTCATACCTACTCAATTGGCCAAGATGGCCGCCACTCAGGGGCCGAGAATCCTGGGTGCACCTCAACAATTGGACAAGATGGCCGCCACTCTGTGTGTGTGCAGTGGTGCTGAAGTCCCTGGCCTAGCTAATCAATTGACCAAAATGGCCGCCGCTCCATGTGGGCAGAGGCCGAGAATCCTGGGTGCACCTCAACAATTGGCCAAGATGGCCGCCACTCTGTGTGGGCAGTAGTGTGAGAATCCCTGTCCAAGATGGCCGCCGCTCTGTATGGGCAGTAGTGTGAGAATCCCTGGCCAAGATGGCCGCCGCTCTGTATGGACAGTAGTGTGAGAATCCCTGGCCAAGATGGCCGCCGCTCTGTATGGACAGTAATGTGAGAATCCCTGGCCAAGATGGCCGCCACTGTGTGTGGGCGGTGGTGGGGAAATTCCAGGCGTGGATGACAACAAGCAGCTCTGATTGGCTGAGGCAGTTGCTGTGCAGAAGTGAGAGAGTGGGCAGAATAGCTCAAAAAGCACCATTTAAATAGCAGTTCATTACATTACATTTCATAAACAAAAATATTATATTGTGCTTTGATTTTTTTTTATTAAGCGAAAATAGGGAATGATCTGAAGAGTTTAAAATTCGAATGGTTTTAATTGATCAAGAAATGTGGAAGTTAAGCCATAATCACTAAACTGAAAATGGGTTACTGTCACTTTAACAAATATGCGCATTCACGCACACACATTTCCTAAGTACCAGGTGGGCGAACATTTTGCTTGCTTCAATTGAGTTCTATGAGAAAGCGCACACCTCGAACAAAAGGCTCTCACGACTGAACGGTTTAAGATACAGATTTCAGAAATGCCCCGTTAGAACGGCAAGGCTTTGGGGAACGCAAGCATGTTCTCATTTTTTAAATCGGATAAAAAATGACCAAATTAGAGCAGGTTGAAAACGTGTGACTTTGAAAAAAAATGACAAAAAAAGGCGGCGAAAATAACATGGGGCTCAATGGGCGAAAAAGTGCGACTTCCCCTCGCTTCAAGTCAAATAAAAGGTACTAAATGACACCTTTGCCGCACAAAAGTGGGTTTGTCAGAAAGAAGACCCTTGTGACTACAAAATATCCAAATTTGATGTTTACTGAGCAAATATTGTGGCCACGGTGACGAGTTGAAGTGAAATTTTTGGAAAGAATTTTTTTTGTCTCTCCACTCTAGCGCTGATTGCTCCACTCTAGCAAACGCAATACACACTAATGGAAAGAGCCTCTTTTTCTTCATTTCACACCCTGTCTTTGAACCCGCACAGGAGGGAGCGCTTACATTTCTTAAAAAAAATTTCAACACAGAGCTAAAGATGGGAAAAATTGCAACAAAATGAGCTAAAAATCGTCTCGGTCGGTCAATGTATGTGCGCGCAGCGTGGCTTCGAAAAAGGTGTTAAATTTGTGGAGGTTTTTTCCCCTTCTCCATTCATTCCTATGGGACTTTTTGGGGGGTTTTTTGGGGAATTGCGTCGCCATGGTAACTCGAAATTCCGAAAAAAAATGGTACCCCGCCGAGTCAAATCGAGACGCATCTTTTGATACCTCACTTGTGCCGGTACGTTCTACGGTACGACCCGCATTTCGTCTGAAAAAATGTGAAGAATAAGACATAATAATAATAATAATAAACGCTTTTCCTGGATGGATACTAATATGTGACTGCTTCGCAGCAGTCACATAATAATAATAATAATAAACGCTTTTCCTGGATGGATACTAATATGTGACTGCTTCGCAGCAGTCACATAACTAGAAAAAAAAATTTCCCGTGGAAATTTTGGATGTGACTGCTGACTCTTGCAAGGCGGAAAGCCGAACGCACTCTGGGTCACTTCCTACATGTTAACTTTGCAGGAGGATTAGCATGCTAAGCTAACATTAGCATTAGCGTGCTAACTTAGCATGATCATTAGCATGCTAAGCTAACATTAGCATTAGCATGCTAACTTAGCATTAGCATGCTAACTTAGCATTAGCATTAACATGCTAACTTAGCATTAGCATGCTAACGTAGCATTAGCATGCTAAACTTAGCATTAGGAAAAAAAAAAAAAATTAAAAAAAAAAGTAAAATAAAAAAGAAATAAAAAAAAAATAAAAAAAAATAAAAAAATAAAAAAATAAAAAAATAAAAAATAAAAAAAAACCTTAGCATTAGCATGCTAACGTAACATTAGCATGCTAACGTAGCATTAGCATGCTAACTTAGCATTAGCATGCTAACGTAACATTAGCATGCTAACGTAACATTAGCATGCTAACTTAACATTAGCATGCTCAGCTAACATTAGCATGCTAACTTAGCACTAGCATGCTCACTTCCTGGTGAAATCAGGTCACTTCCTGTTGAAGTCGGGTCAATTCCTGTTGATATTAGGTCACTTCCTGTTGAAATCCGGTCACTTCCTGTTGATTTTAGGTCAGTTCTGGGTCACTTCCTGTTGAAATTAGGTCACTTCCTGTTCAAATTAAGTCACTTCCTGTTGATATCAGGTAATTTTTAGGTCATTTCCTACTGAAATTAAGTCACTTCCTGTTGAATTTAGGTCTGTCTGGGTCACTTCCTGTTGAAATTAGGTCAATCCCTGTCATACCTAATCAATTGGCCAAGATGGCCGCCACTCAGGGGCCGAGAATCCTGGGTGCACCTCAACAATTGGACAAGATGGCCGCCACTCTGTGTGGGCAGTAGTGTGAGAATCCCTGGCCAAGATGGCCGCCGCTCTGTATGGGCAGTAGTGTGAGAATCCCTGGCCAAGATGGCCGCCGCTCTGTATTGATAGTAGTGTGAGAATCCCTGTCCAAGATGGCCCCCGCTCTGTATGGGCAGTAGTGTGAGAATCCCTGGCCAAGATGGCCGCCGCTCTGTATGGACAGTAGTGTGAGAATCCCTGGCCAAGATGGCCGCCGCTCTGTATGGACAGTAATGTGAGAATCCCTGGCCAAGATGGCCGCCACTGTGTGTGGGCGGTGGTGGGGAAATTCCAGGCGTGGATGACAACAAGCAGCTCTGATTGGCTGAGGCAGTTGCTGTGCAGAAGTGAGAGAGTGGGCAGAATAGCTCAAAAAGCACCATTTAAATAGCAGTTCATTACATTACATTTCATAAACAAAAATATTATATTGTGCTTTGATTTTTTTTTATTAAGCGAAAATAGGGAATGATCTGAAGAGTTTAAAATTCGAATGGTTTTAATTGATCAAGAAATGTGGAAGTTAAGCCATAATCACTAAACTGAAAATGGGTTACTGTCACTTTAACAAATATGCGCATTCACGCACACACATTTCCTAAGTACCAGGTGGGCGAACATTTAGCTTCAATTGAGTTGTATGAGAAAGCGCACACCTCGAACAAAAGGCTCTCACGACTCAACGGTTTAAGATACAGATTTCAGAAATGCCCCGTTAGAACGGCAAGGCTTTGGGGAACGCAAGCATGTTCTCATTTTTTAAATCGGATAAAAAATGACCAAATTAGAGCAGGTTGAAAACGTGTGACTTTTAAAAAAAATGACAAAAAAAGGCGGCGAAAATAACATGGGGCTCAATGGGCGAAAAAGTGCGACTTCCCCTCGCTTCAAGTCAAATAAAAGGTACTAAATGACACCTTTGCCGCACAAAAGTGGGTTTGTCAGAAAGAAGACCCTTGTGACTACAAAATATCCAAATTTGATGTTTACTGAGCAAATATTGTGGCCACGGTGACGAGTTGAAGTGAAATTTTTGGAAAGAATTTTTTTTGTCTCTCCACTCTAGCGCTGATTGCTCCACTCTAGCAAACGCAATACACACTAATGGAAAGAGCCTCTTTTTCTTCATTTCACACCCTGTCTTTGAACCCGCACAGGAGGGAGCGCTTACATTTCTTAAAAAAAATTTCAACACAGAGCTAAAGATGGGAAAAATTGCAACAAAATGAGCTAAAAATCGTCTCGGTCGGTCAATGTATGTGCGCGCAGCGTGGCTTCGAAAAAGGTGTTAAATTTGTGGAGGTTTTTTCCCCTTCTCCATTCATTCCTATGGGACTTTTTGGGGGGTTTTTTGGGGAATTGCGTCGCCATGGTAACTCGAAATTCCGAAAAAAAATGGTACCCCGCCGAGTCAAATCGAGACGCATCTTTTGATACCTCACTTGTGCCGGTACGTTCTACGGTACGACCCGCATTTCGTCTGAAAAAATGTGAAGAATAAGACATAATAATAACTAGAAAAAAAAAATTTCCCGTGGAAATTTTGGATGTGACTGCTGACTCTTGCAAGGCGGAAAGCCGAACGCACTCTGGGTCACTTCCTACATGTTAACTTTGCAGGAGGATTAGCATGCTAAGCTAACATTAGCATTAGCGTGCTAACTTAGCATGATCATTAGCATGCTAAGCTAACATTAGCATTAGCATGCTAACTTAGCATTAGCATGCTAACTTAGCATTAGCATTAACATGCTAACTTACCATTAGCATTAACATGCTAACTTAGCATTAGCATGCTAACGTAGCATTAGCATGCTAAACTTAGCATTAGAAAAAAAAAAATAAAAATAAAAAAAATAAAAAAAAAAAAAAAAATTAAAAAAAAAAAAAAAAATTAAAAAAAAAAAAAAATTAAAAAAAAAAAAAATACAAAAAAAATAAAAAAATAAAAAATAAAAAAAAAACTTAGCATTAGCATGCTAACGTAACATTAGCATGCTCAGCTAACATTAGCATGCTAACTTACTACTAGCATGCTCACTTCCTGGTGAAATCAGGTCACTTCCTGTTGAAGTCGGGTCACTTCCTGTTGATATTAGGTCACTTCCTGTTGAAATCGGGTCACTTCCTGTAGATTTTAGGTCAGTTCTGGGTCACTTCCTGTTGAAATTAGGTCACTTCCTGTTCAAATTAAGTCACTTCCTGTTGATATCAGGTCATTTTAGGTCATTTCCTACTGAAATTAAGTCACTTCCTGTTGAATTTAGGTCTGTCTGGGTCACTTCCTGTTGAAATTAGGTCAATCCCTGTCATACCTAATCAATTGGCCAAGATGGCCGCCACTCAGGGGCCGAGAATCCTGGGTGCACCTCAACAATTGGACAAGATGGCCGCCACTCTGTGTGTGTGCAGTGGTGCTGAAGTCCCTGGCCTAGCTAATCAATTGACCAAAATGGCCGCCGCTCCATGTGGGCAGAGGCCGAGAATCCTGGGTGCACCTCAACAATTGGCCAAGATGGCCGCCACTCTGTGTGGGCAGTAGTGTGAGAATCCCTGGCCAAGATGGCCGCCACTCTGTATGGGCAGTAGTGTGAGAATCCCTGGCCAAGATGGCCGCCGCTCTGTATGGACAGTAGTGTGAGAATCCCTGGCCAAGATGGCCGCCGCTCTGTATTGACAGTAGTGTGAGAATCCCTGTCCAAGATGGCCCCCGCTCTGTATGGGCAGTAGTGTGAGAATCCCTGGCCAAGATGGCCGCCGCTCTGTATGGACAGTAGTGTGAGAATCCCTGGCCAAGATGGCCGCCGCTCTGTATGGACAGTAATGTGAGAATCCCTGGCCAAGATGGCCGCCACTGTGTGTGGGCGGTGGTGGGGAAATTCCAGGCGTGGATGACAACAAGCAGCTCTGATTGGCTGAGGCAGTTGCTGTGCAGAAGTGAGAGAGTGGGCAGAATAGCTCAAAAAGCACCATTTAAATAGCAGTTCATTACATTACATTTCATAAACAAAAATATTATATTGTGCTTTGATTTTTTTTTATTAAGCGAAAATAGGGAATGATCTGAAGAGTTTAAAATTCGAATGGTTTTAATTGATCAAGAAATGTGGAAGTTAAGCCATAATCACTAAACTGAAAATGGGTTACTGTCACTTTAACAAATATGCGCATTCACGCACACACATTTCCTAAGTACCAGGTGGGCGAACATTTAGCTTCAATTGAGTTCTATGAGAAAGCGCACACCTCGAACAAAAGGCTCTCACGACTCAACGGTTTAAGATACAGATTTCAGAAATGCCCCGTTAGAACGGCAAGGCTTTGGGGAACGCAAGCATGTTCTCATTTTTTAAATCGGATAAAAAATGACCAAATTAGAGCAGGTTGAAAACGTGTGACTTTTAAAAAAAATGACAAAAAAAGGCGGCGAAAATAACATGGGGCTCAATGGGCGAAAAAGTGCGACTTCCCCTCGCTTCAAGTCAAATAAAAGGTACTAAATGACACCTTTGCCGCACAAAAGTGGGTTTGTCAGAAAGAAGACCCCTGTGACTACAAAATATCCAATTTTGATGTTTACTGAGCAAATATTGTGGCCACGGTGACGAGTTGAAGTGAGATTTTTCGAAAGAATTTTTTTTGTCTCTCCACTCTAGCGCTGATTGCTCCACTCTAGCAAACGCAATACACACTAATGGAAAGAGCCTCTTTTTCTTCATTTCACACCCTGTCTTTGAACCCGCACAGGAGGGAGCGCTTACATTTCTTAAAAAAAATTTCAACACAGAGCTAAAGATGGGAAAAATTGCAACAAAATGAGCTAAAAATCGTCTCGGTCGGTCAATGTATGTGCGCGCAGCGTGGCTTCGAAAAAGGTGTTAAATTTCCCCCCTTCTCCATTCATTCCTATGGGACTTTTTGGGGGGGTTTTTGGGGAATTGCGTCGCCATGGTAACTCGAAATTCCGAAAAAAAATGGTACCCCGCCGAGTGAAATCGAGACGCATCTTTTGACACCTCACTTGTGCCGGTAGGTTCTACGGTACGACCTGTATTTCGTCTGAAAAAATGTGAAGAATAAGACGTAATAATAAAAATAATAATAATAAACGCTTTTCCTGGATGGATACTAATATGTGACTGCTTTGCAGCAGTCACATAACTAGAAAAAAAAAATTTCCCGTGGAAATTTTGGATGTGACTGCTGACTCTCGCAAGGCGGAAAGCCGAATGCACTCTGGGTCACTTCCTACATGTTAACTTTGCAGGAGGATTAGCATGCTAAGCTAACATTAGCATTAGCGTGCTAACTTAGCATGATCATTAGCATGCTAAGCTAACATTAGCATTAGCATGCTAACTTAGCATTAGCATGCTAACTTAGCATTAACATGCTAACTTAGCATTAGCATGCTAACGTAGCATTAGCATGCTAAACTTAGCATTAGGAAAAAAAAAAAATTAAAAAAATAAAAAATAAAAAATAAAAAAAAAATTAAAAAAAAAAAAAATTAAAAAAAAAAAAATAATAAAAAAAAAAAAAAATTAAAAAAAAATAAAAAAATAAAAAATTAAAAAAAAACTTAGCATTAGCATGCTAACGTAACATTAGCATGCTCAGCTAACATTAGCATGCTAACTTAGCACTAGCATGCTCACTTCCTGGTGAAATCAGGTCACTTCCTGTTGAAATTAGGTTAATCCCTGTCATACCTAATCAATTGGCCAAGATGGCCGCCACTCAGGGGCCGAGAATCCTGGGTGCACCTCAACAATTGGACAAGATGGCCGCCACTCTGTGTGTGTGCAGTGGTGCTGAAGTCCCTGGCCTAGCTAATCAATTGACCAAAATGGCCGCCACTCTGTGTGTGTGCAGTGGTGCTGAAGTCCCTGGCCTAGCTAATCAATTGACCAAAATGGCCGCCGCTCCATGTTTTATTTTTTTTAATTTTTTTTTTTGGCCGCCGCTCCATGTGGGCAGAGGCCGAGAATCCTGGGTGCACCTCAACAATTGGCCAAGATGGCCGCCACTCTGTGTGGGCAGTAGTGTGAGAATCCCTGGCCAAGATGGCCGCCGCTCTGTATGGGCAGTAGTGTGAGAATCCCTGGCCAAGATGGCCGCCGCTCTGTATGGACAGTAGTGTGAGAATCCCTGGCCAAGATGGCCGCCGCTCTGTATGGACAGTAGTGTGAGAATCCCTGGCCAAGATGGCCGCCGCTCTGTATTGACAGTAGTGTGAGAATCCCTGTCCAAGATGGCCGCCGCTCTGTATGGGCAGTAGTGTGAGAATCCCTGGCCAAGATGGCCGCCGCTCTGTATGGACAGTAGTGTGAGAATCCCTGGCCAAGATGGCCGCCGCTCTGTATGGACAGTAATGTGAGAATCCCTGGCCAAGATGGCCGCCACTGTGTGTGGGCGGTGGTGGGGAAATTCCAGGCGTGGATGACAACAAGCAGCTCTGATTGGCTGAGGCAGTTGCTGTGCAGAAGTGAGAGAGTGGGCAGAATAGCTCAAAAAGCACCATTTAAATAGCAGTTCATTACATTACATTTCATAAACAAAAATATTATATTGTGCTTTGATTTTTTTTTATTAAGCGAAAATAGGGAATGATCTGAAGAGTTTAAAATTCGAATGGTTTTAATTGATCAAGAAATGTGGAAGTTAAGCCATAATCACTAAACTGAAAATGGGTTACTGTCACTTTAACAAATATGCGCATTCACGCACACACATTTCCTAAGTACCAGGTGGGCGAACATTTTGCTTGCTTCAATTGAGTTCTATGAGAAAGCGCACACCTCGAACAAAAGGCTCTCACGACTCAACGGTTTAAGATACAGATTTCAGAAATGCCCCGTTAGAACGGCAAGGCTTTGGGGAACGCAAGCATGTTCTCATTTTTTAAATCGGATAAAAAATGACCAAATTAGAGCAGGTTGAAAACGTGTGACTTTTAAAAAAAATGACAAAAAAATGCGGCGAAAATAACATGGGGCTCAATGGGCGAAAAAGTGCGACTTCCCCTCGCTTCAAGTCAAATAAAAGGTACTAAATGACACCTTAGCCGCACAAAAGTGGGTTTGTCAGAAAGAAGACCCTTGTGACTACAAAATATCCAAATGTGATGTTTACTGAGCAAATATTGTGGCCACGGTGACGAGTTGAAGTGAAATTTTTGGAAAGAATTTTTTTTGTCTCTCCACTCTAGCGCTGATTGCTCCACTCTAGCAAACGCAATACACACTAATGTAAAGAGCCTCTTTTTCTTCATTTCACACCCTGTCTTTGAACCCGCACAGGAGGGAGCGCTTACATTTCTTAAAAAAAATTTCAACACAGAGCTAAAGATGGGAAAAATTGCAACAAAATGAGCTAAAAATCGTCTCGGTCGGTCAATGTATGTGCGCGCAGCGTGGCTTCGAAAAAGGTGTTAAATTTGTGGAGGTTTTTTCCCCTTCTCCATTCATTCCTATGGGACTTTTTGGGGGGGTTTTTGGGGAATTGCGTCGCCATGGTAACTCGAAATTCCGAAAAAAAATGGTTCCCCGCCGAGTCAGATCGAGACGCATCTTTTGACACCTCACTTGTGCCGGTACGTTCTACGGTACGACCCGCATTTCGTCTGAAAAAATGTGAAGAATAAGACATAATAATAATAATAATAAACGCTTTTCCTGGATGGATACTAATATGTGACTGCTTCGCAGCAGTCACATAACTAGAAAAAAAAAATTTCCCGTGGAAATTTTGGATGTGACTGCTGACTCTTGCAAGGCGGAAAGCCGAATGCAGTCTGGGTCACTTCCTACACGTTAACTTTGCAGGAGGATTAGCATGCTAAGCTAACATTAGCATTAGCGTGCTAACTTAGCATGAGCATTAGCATGCTAAGCTAACATTAGCATTAGCATGCTAACTTAGCATTAGCATGCTAACTTAGCATTAGCATTAACATGGTAACTTAGCATTAGCATGCTAACGTAGCATTAGCATGCTAAACTTAGCATTAGGAAAAAAAAAAAAAATTAAAAAAAAAATAAAAAAAGAAAAAAATAAATAAATAAAAAAAATAAAATAAAAAAAAAAAAAAAATAAAAAAAAAAAAAAATAAAAAAAAAACTTAGCATTAGCATGCTAACGTAACATTAGCATGCTAACGTAGCATTAGCATTAACATGCTAACTTAGCATTAGCATGCTAATGTAGCATTAGCATGCCAAACTTAGCATTAGGAAAAAAAAAAAAATTAAAAAAAAAAAAAAAAAAGAAAAAAAAAAAAATTAAAAAAAATAAAAATAAAAAAATAAATAAAAAAAAACTAAATAAAAAAAAAACTTAGCATTAGCATGCTAACGTAACATTAGCATGCTAACGTAGCATTAGCATTAGCATGCTAACGTAACATTAGCATGCTAACGTAGCATTAGCATGCTAACGTAACATTAGCATGCTCAGCTAACATTAGCATGCTAACTTAGCACTAGCATGCTCACTTCCTGGTGAAACAGGTCACTTCCTGTTGAAGTCGGGTCACTTCCTGTTGATATTAGGTCACTTCCTGTTGAAATCGGGTCACTTCCTGTAGATTTTAGGTCAGTCCTGGGTCACTTCCTGTTGAAATTAGGTCACTTCCTGTTCAAATTAAGTCACTTCCTGTTGATATCAGGTCATTTTTAGGTCATTTCCTACTGAAATTAAGTCACTTCCTGTTGAATTTAGGTCTGTCTGGGTCACTTCCTGTTGAAATTAGGTCAATCCCTGTCATACCTACTCAATTGGCCAAGATGGCCGCCACTCAGGGGCCGAGAATCCTGGGTGCACCTCAACAATTGGACAAGATGGCCGCCACTCTGTGTGTGTGCAGTGGTGCTGAAGTCCCTGGCCTAGCTAATCAATTGACCAAAATGGCCGCCGCTCCATGTGGGCAGAGGCCGAGAATCCTGGGTGCACCTCAACAATTGGCCAAGATGGCCGCCACTCTGTGTGGGCAGTAGTGTGAGAATCCCTGTCCAAGATGGCCGCCGCTCTGTATGGGCAGTAGTGTGAGAATCCCTGGCCAAGATGGCCGCCGCTCTGTATGGACAGTAGTGTGAGAATCCCTGGCCAAGATGGCCGCCGCTCTGTATGGACAGTAATGTGAGAATCCCTGGCCAAGATGGCCGCCACTGTGTGTGGGCGGTGGTGGGGAAATTCCAGGCGTGGATGACAACAAGCAGCTCTGATTGGCTGAGGCAGTTGCTGTGCAGAAGTGAGAGAGTGGGCAGAATAGCTCAAAAAGCACCATTTAAATAGCAGTTCATTACATTACATTTCATAAACAAAAATATTATATTGTGCTTTGATTTTTTTTTATTAAGCGAAAATAGGGAATGATCTGAAGAGTTTAAAATTCGAATGGTTTTAATTGATCAAGAAATGTGGAAGTTAAGCCATAATCACTAAACTGAAAATGGGTTACTGTCACTTTAACAAATATGCGCATTCACGCACACACATTTCCTAAGTACCAGGTGGGCGAACATTTTGCTTGCTTCAATTGAGTTCTATGAGAAAGCGCACACCTCGAACAAAAGGCTCTCACGACTGAACGGTTTAAGATACAGATTTCAGAAATGCCCCGTTAGAACGGCAAGGCTTTGGGGAACGCAAGCATGTTCTCATCTTTTAAATCGGATAAAAAATGACCAAATTAGAGCAGGTTGAAAACGTGTGACTTTGAAAAAAAATGACAAAAAAAGGCGGCGAAAATAACATGGGGCTCAATGGGCGAAAAAGTGCGACTTCCCCTCGCTTCAAGTCAAATAAAAGGTACTAAATGACACCTTTGCCGCACAAAAGTGGGTTTGTCAGAAAGAAGACCCTTGTGACTACAAAATATCCAAATTTGATGTTTACTGAGCAAATATTGTGGCCACGGTGACGAGTTGAAGTGAAATTTTTGGAAAGAATTTTTTTTGTCTCTCCACTCTAGCGCTGATTGCTCCACTCTAGCAAACGCAATACACACTAATGGAAAGAGCCTCTTTTTCTTCATTTCACACCCTGTCTTTGAACCCGCACAGGAGGGAGCGCTTACATTTCTTAAAAAAAATTTCAACACAGAGCTAAAGATGGGAAAAATTGCAACAAAATGAGCTAAAAATCGTCTCGGTCGGTCAATGTATGTGCGCGCAGCGTGGCTTCGAAAAAGGTGTTAAATTTGTGGAGGTTTTTTCCCCTTCTCCATTCATTCCTATGGGACTTTTTGGGGGGTTTTTTGGGGAATTGCGTCGCCATGGTAACTCGAAATTCCGAAAAAAAATGGTACCCCGCCGAGTCAAATCGAGACGCATCTTTTGATACCTCACTTGTGCCGGTACGTTCTACGGTACGACCCGCATTTCGTCTGAAAAAATGTGAAGAATAAGACATAATAATAACTAGAAAAAAAAATTTCCCGTGGAAATTTTGGATGTGACTGCTGACTCTTGCAAGGCGGAAAGCCGAACGCACTCTGGGTCACTTCCTACATGTTAACTTTGCAGGAGGATTAGCATGCTAAGCTAACATTAGCATTAGCGTGCTAACTTAGCATGATCATTAGCATGCTAAGCTAACATTAGCATTAGCATGCTAACTTAGCATTAGCATGCTAACTTAGCATTAGCATTAACATGCTAACTTAGCATTAGCATGCTAACGTAGCATTAGCATGCTAAACTTAGCATTAGGAAAAAAAAAAAAAATTAAAAAAAAAAGTAAAATAAAAAAGAAATAAAAAAAAAATAAAAAAAAATAAAAAAATAAAAAAATAAAAAAATAAAAAATAAAAAAAAACCTTAGCATTAGCATGCTAACGTAACATTAGCATGCTAACGTAGCATTAGCATGCTAACTTAGCATTAGCATGCTAACGTAACATTAGCATGCTAACGTAACATTAGCATGCTAACTTAACATTAGCATGCTCAGCTAACATTAGCATGCTAACTTAGCACTAGCATGCTCACTTCCTGGTGAAATCAGGTCACTTCCTGTTGAAGTCGGGTCAATTCCTGTTGATATTAGGTCACTTCCTGTTGAAATCCGGTCACTTCCTGTTGATTTTAGGTCAGTTCTGGGTCACTTCCTGTTGAAATTAGGTCACTTCCTGTTCAAATTAAGTCACTTCCTGTTGATATCAGGTAATTTTTAGGTCATTTCCTACTGAAATTAAGTCACTTCCTGTTGAATTTAGGTCTGTCTGGGTCACTTCCTGTTGAAATTAGGTCAATCCCTGTCATACCTAATCAATTGGCCAAGATGGCCGCCACTCAGGGGCCGAGAATCCTGGGTGCACCTCAACAATTGGACAAGATGGCCGCCACTCTGTGTGGGCAGTAGTGTGAGAATCCCTGGCCAAGATGGCCGCCGCTCTGTATGGGCAGTAGTGTGAGAATCCCTGGCCAAGATGGCCGCCGCTCTGTATTGATAGTAGTGTGAGAATCCCTGTCCAAGATGGCCCCCGCTCTGTATGGGCAGTAGTGTGAGAATCCCTGGCCAAGATGGCCGCCGCTCTGTATGGACAGTAGTGTGAGAATCCCTGGCCAAGATGGCCGCCGCTCTGTATGGACAGTAATGTGAGAATCCCTGGCCAAGATGGCCGCCACTGTGTGTGGGCGGTGGTGGGGAAATTCCAGGCGTGGATGACAACAAGCAGCTCTGATTGGCTGAGGCAGTTGCTGTGCAGAAGTGAGAGAGTGGGCAGAATAGCTCAAAAAGCACCATTTAAATAGCAGTTCATTACATTACATTTCATAAACAAAAATATTATATTGTGCTTTGATTTTTTTTTATTAAGCGAAAATAGGGAATGATCTGAAGAGTTTAAAATTCGAATGGTTTTAATTGATCAAGAAATGTGGAAGTTAAGCCATAATCACTAAACTGAAAATGGGTTACTGTCACTTTAACAAATATGCGCATTCACGCACACACATTTCCTAAGTACCAGGTGGGCGAACATTTTGCTTGCTTCAATTGAGTTCTATGAGAAAGCGCACACCTCGAACAAAAGGCTCTCACGACTGAACGGTTTAAGATACAGATTTCAGAAATGCCCCGTTAGAACGGCAAGGCTTTGGGGAACGCAAGCATGTTCTCATTTTTTAAATCGGATAAAAAATGACCAAATTAGAGCAGGTTGAAAACGTGTGACTTTGAAAAAAAATGACAAAAAAAGGCGGCGAAAATAACATGGGGCTCAATGGGCGAAAAAGTGCGACTTCCCCTCGCTTCAAGTCAAATAAAAGGTACTAAATGACACCTTTGCCGCACAAAAGTGGGTTTGTCAGAAAGAAGACCCTTGTGACTACAAAATATCCAAATTTGATGTTTACTGAGCAAATATTGTGGCCACGGTGACGAGTTGAAGTGAAATTTTTGGAAAGAATTTTTTTTGTCTCTCCACTCTAGCGCTGATTGCTCCACTCTAGCAAACGCAATACACACTAATGGAAAGAGCCTCTTTTTCTTCATTTCACACCCTGTCTTTGAACCCGCACAGGAGGGAGCGCTTACATTTCTTAAAAAAAATTTCAACACAGAGCTAAAGATGGGAAAAATTGCAACAAAATGAGCTAAAAATCGTCTCGGTCGGTCAATGTATGTGCGCGCAGCGTGGCTTCGAAAAAGGTGTTAAATTTGTGGAGGTTTTTTCCCCTTCTCCATTCATTCCTATGGGACTTTTTGGGGGGGTTTTTGGGGAATTGCGTCGCCATGGTAACTCGAAATTCCGAAAAAAAATGGTACCCCGCCGAGTCAAATCGAGACGCATCTTTTGATACCTCACTTGTGCCGGTACGTTCTACGGTACGACCCGCATTTCGTCTGAAAAAATGTGAAGAATAAGACATAATAATAATAAACGCTTTTTCTGGATGGATACTAATATGTGACTGCTTTGCAGCAGTCACATAACTAGAAAAAAAAATTTCCCGTGGAAATTTTGGATGTGACTGCTGACTCTCGCAAGGCGGAAAGCCGAATGCACTCTGGGTCACTTCCTACATGTTAACTTTGCAGGAGGATTAGCATGCTAAGCTAACATTAGCATTAGCGTGCTAACTTAGCATGATCATTAGCATGCTAAGCTAACATTAGCATTAGCATGCTAACTTAGCATTAGCATGCTAACTTAGCATTAGCATTAACATGCTAACTTAGCATTAGCATGCTAACGTAGCATTAGCATGCTAAACTTAGCATTAGGAAAAAAAAAAATTTAAAAAAAAAAAAAAAAAAGAAAAAAAATTAAAAAAAAAAAAATTAAAAAAAAATAAAAATTAAAAAAAATAAATAAAAAAAAACAAAAAAAAAAACTTAGCATTAGCATGCTAACGTAACATTAGCATGCTAACGTAGCATTAGCATGCTAACTTAGCAGTAGCATTAGCATGCTAACTTAGCATTAGCATGCGAACTTAGCATTAGCATGCTAACGTAGCATTAGCATGCTAACTTAGCATTAGCATTAACATGCTAACTTAGCATTAGCATGCTAACGTAGCATTAGCATGCTAAACTTAGCATTAGGAAAAAAAAAAAAAAAAAAAAAAAAAATAAAAAAAAATAAAAATTAAAAAAAAAAAATAAAAAAAAAATAAAAAAATAAAAAATTAAAAAAAAACTTAGCATTAGCATGCTAACGTAACATTAGCATGCTCAGCTAACATTAGCATGCTAACTTAGCACTAGCATGCTCACTTCCTGGTGAAATCAGGTCACTTCCTGTTGAAGTCGGGTCACTTCCTGTTGATATTAGGTCACTTCCTGTTGAAATCGGGTCACTTCCTGTAGATTTTAGGTCAGTCTGGGTCACTTCCTGTTGAAATTAGGTCACTTCCTGTTCAAATTAAGTCACTTCCTGTTGATATCAGGTCATTTTAGGTCATTTCCTACTGAAATTAAGTCACTTCCTGTTGAATTTAGGTCTGTCTGGGTCACTTCCTGTTGAAATTAGGTCAATCCCTGTCATACCTAATCAATTGGCCAAGATGGCCGCCACTCAGGGGCCGAGAATCCTGGGTGCACCTCAACAATTGGACAAGATGGCCGCCACTCTGTGTGTGTGCAGTGGTGCTGAAGTCCCTGGCCTAGCTAATCAATTGACCAAAATGGCCGCCGCTCCATGTGGGCAGAGGCCGAGAATCCTGGGTGCACCTCAACAATTGGCCAAGATGGCCGCCACTGTGTGTGGGCGGTGGTGGGGAAATTCCAGGCGTGGATGACAACAAGCAGCTCTGATTGGCTGAGGCAGTTGCTGTGCAGAAGTGAGAGAGTGGGCAGAATAGCTCAAAAAGCACCATTTAAATAGCAGTTCATTACATTACATTTCATAAACAAAAATATTATATTGTGCTTTGAATTTTTTTATTAAGCGAAAATAGGGAATGATCTGAAGAGTTTAAAATTCGAATGGTTTTAATTGATCAAGAAATGTGGAAGTTAAGCCATAATCACTAAACTGAAAATGGGTTACTGTCACTTTAACAAATATGCGCATTCACGCACACACATTTCCTAAGTACCAGGTGGGCGAACATTTTGCTTGCTTCAATTGAGTTCTATGAGAAAGCGCACACCTCGAACAAAAGGCTCTCACGACTGAACGGTTTAAGATACAGATTTCAGAAATGCCCCGTTAGAACGGCAAGGCTTTGGGGAACGCAAGCATGTTCTCATTTTTTAAATCGGATAAAAAATGACCAAATTAGAGCAGGTTGAAAACGTGTGACTTTAAAAAAAAATGACAAAAAAAGGCGGCGAAAATAACATGGGGCTCAATGGCCGAAAAAGTGCGACTTCCCCTCGCTTCAAGTCAAATAAAAGGTACTAAATGACACCTTAGCCGCACAAAAGTGGGTTTGTCAGAAAGAAGAGCCTTGTGACTACAAAATATCCAAATGTGAGGTTTACTGAGCAAATATTGTGGCCACGGTGACGAGTTGAAGTGAAATTTTTCGAAAGAATTTTTTTTGTCTCTCCACTCTAGCGCTGATTGCTCCACTCTAGCAAACGCAATACACACTAATGTAAAGAGCCTCTTTTTCTTCATTTCACACCCTGTCTTTGAACCCGCACAGGAGGGAGCGCTTACAGTTCTTAAAAAAAATTTAAACACAGAGCTAAAGATGGGAAAAATTGCAACAAAATGAGCTAAAAATCGTCTCGGTCGGTCAATGTATGTGCGCGCAGCGTGGCTTCGAAAAAGGTGTTAAATTTCCCCCCTTCTCCATTCATTCCTATGGGACTTTTTGGGGGGGTTTTGGGGGAATTGCGTCGCCATGGTAACTCGAAATTCCGAAAAAAAATGGTACCCCGCCGAGTCAAATCGAGACGCATCTTTTGACACCTCACTTGTGCCGGTAGGTTCTACGGTACGACCTGTATTTCGTCTGAAAAAATGTGAAGAATAAGACGTAATAATAAAAATAATAATAATAAACGCTTTTTCTGGATGGATACTAATATGTGACTGCTTCGCAGCAGTCACATAACTAGAAAAAAAAATTTCCCGTGGAAATTTTGGATGTGACTGCTGACTCTCGCAAGGCGGAAAGCCGAATGCACTCTGGGTCACTTCCTACATGTTAACTTTGCAGGAGGATTAGCATGCTAAGCTAACATTAGCATTAGCGTGCTAACTTAGCATGATCATTAGCATGCTAAGCTAACATTAGCATTAGCATGCTAACTTAGCATTAGCATGCTAACTTAGCATTAGCATTAACATGCTAACTTAGCATTAGCATGCTAACGTAGCATTAGCATGCTAAACTTAGCATTAGGAAAAAAAAAAATTTAAAAAAAAAAAAAAAAAAGAAAAAAAATTAAAAAAAAAAAAATTAAAAAAAAATAAAAATTAAAAAAAATAAATAAAAAAAAACAAAAAAAAAAACTTAGCATTAGCATGCTAACGTAACATTAGCATGCTAACGTAGCATTAGCATGCTAACTTAGCAGTAGCATTAGCATGCTAACTTAGCATTAGCATGCGAACTTAGCATTAGCATGCTAACGTAGCATTAGCATGCTAACTTAGCATTAGCATTAACATGCTAACTTAGCATTAGCATGCTAACGTAGCATTAGCATGCTAAACTTAGCATTAGGAAAAAAAAAAAAAAAAAAAAAAAAAATAAAAAAAAATAAAAATTAAAAAAAAAAAATAAAAAAAAAATAAAAAAATAAAAAATTAAAAAAAAACTTAGCATTAGCATGCTAACGTAACATTAGCATGCTCAGCTAACATTAGCATGCTAACTTAGCACTAGCATGCTCACTTCCTGGTGAAATCAGGTCACTTCCTGTTGAAGTCGGGTCACTTCCTGTTGATATTAGGTCACTTCCTGTTGAAATCGGGTCACTTCCTGTAGATTTTAGGTCAGTCTGGGTCACTTCCTGTTGAAATTAGGTCACTTCCTGTTCAAATTAAGTCACTTCCTGTTGATATCAGGTCATTTTAGGTCATTTCCTACTGAAATTAAGTCACTTCCTGTTGAATTTAGGTCTGTCTGGGTCACTTCCTGTTGAAATTAGGTCAATCCCTGTCATACCTAATCAATTGGCCAAGATGGCCGCCACTCAGGGGCCGAGAATCCTGGGTGCACCTCAACAATTGGACAAGATGGCCGCCACTCTGTGTGTGTGCAGTGGTGCTGAAGTCCCTGGCCTAGCTAATCAATTGACCAAAATGGCCGCCGCTCCATGTGGGCAGAGGCCGAGAATCCTGGGTGCACCTCAACAATTGGCCAAGATGGCCGCCACTGTGTGTGGGCGGTGGTGGGGAAATTCCAGGCGTGGATGACAACAAGCAGCTCTGATTGGCTGAGGCAGTTGCTGTGCAGAAGTGAGAGAGTGGGCAGAATAGCTCAAAAAGCACCATTTAAATAGCAGTTCATTACATTACATTTCATAAACAAAAATATTATATTGTGCTTTGAATTTTTTTATTAAGCGAAAATAGGGAATGATCTGAAGAGTTTAAAATTCGAATGGTTTTAATTGATCAAGAAATGTGGAAGTTAAGCCATAATCACTAAACTGAAAATGGGTTACTGTCACTTTAACAAATATGCGCATTCACGCACACACATTTCCTAAGTACCAGGTGGGCGAACATTTTGCTTGCTTCAATTGAGTTCTATGAGAAAGCGCACACCTCGAACAAAAGGCTCTCACGACTGAACGGTTTAAGATACAGATTTCAGAAATGCCCCGTTAGAACGGCAAGGCTTTGGGGAACGCAAGCATGTTCTCATTTTTTAAATCGGATAAAAAATGACCAAATTAGAGCAGGTTGAAAACGTGTGACTTTAAAAAAAAATGACAAAAAAAGGCGGCGAAAATAACATGGGGCTCAATGGCCGAAAAAGTGCGACTTCCCCTCGCTTCAAGTCAAATAAAAGGTACTAAATGACACCTTAGCCGCACAAAAGTGGGTTTGTCAGAAAGAAGAGCCTTGTGACTACAAAATATCCAAATGTGAGGTTTACTGAGCAAATATTGTGGCCACGGTGACGAGTTGAAGTGAAATTTTTCGAAAGAATTTTTTTTGTCTCTCCACTCTAGCGCTGATTGCTCCACTCTAGCAAACGCAATACACACTAATGTAAAGAGCCTCTTTTTCTTCATTTCACACCCTGTCTTTGAACCCGCACAGGAGGGAGCGCTTACAGTTCTTAAAAAAAATTTAAACACAGAGCTAAAGATGGGAAAAATTGCAACAAAATGAGCTAAAAATCGTCTCGGTCGGTCAATGTATGTGCGCGCAGCGTGGCTTCGAAAAAGGTGTTAAATTTCCCCCCTTCTCCATTCATTCCTATGGGACTTTTTGGGGGGGTTTTGGGGGAATTGCGTCGCCATGGTAACTCGAAATTCCGAAAAAAAATGGTACCCCGCCGAGTCAAATCGAGACGCATCTTTTGACACCTCACTTGTGCCGGTAGGTTCTACGGTACGACCTGTATTTCGTCTGAAAAAATGTGAAGAATAAGACGTAATAATAAAAAACATAACTAGAAAAATTCCCGCGGAAATTTTGGATGTGACTGCTGACTCTTGCAAGGTGGAAAGCCGAATGCACTGGTCCGTTCTGCAAAGTTAGCATTAATTGATCAAGAAATGTGGAAGTTAAGCCATAATCACTAAACTGAAAATGGGTTACTGTCACTTTAACAAATATGCGCATTCACGCACACACATTTCGTAATTACCAGGTGGGCGAACATTTTGCTTCAATTGAGTTCTATGAGAAAGCGCACACCTCGAACAAAAGGCTCTCACGACTCAACGGTTTAAGATACAGATTTCAGACATGCCCCGTTAGAACGGCAAGGCTTTGGGGAACGCAAGCATGTTCTCATTTTTTAAATCGGATAAAAAATGACCAAATTAGAGCAGGTTGAAAACGTGCGACTTTTAAAAAAATGACAAAAAAAGGTGGCGAAAATAACATGGGGCTCAATGGGCGAAAAAGTGCGACTTCCCCTCGCTTCAAGTCAAATAAAAGGTACTAAATGCCCCATTTGCCGCACAAAAGTGGGTTTGTCAGAAAGAAGACCCTTGTGACTACAAAATATCCAAATGTGATGTTTACTGAGCAAATATTGTGGCCACGGTGACGAGTTGAAGTGAAATTTTTCGAAAGAATTTTTTTTGTCTCTACACTCTAGCGCTGATTGCTCCACTCTAGCAAACGCAATACACACTAATGTAAAACGCCTTTTTTTCTTCATTTCACACCCTGTCTTTGAACCCGCACAGGAGGGAGCGCTTACATTTCTTAAAAAAAATTTCGACACAGAGCTAAAGATGGGAAAAATTGCAACAAAATGAGCTAAAAATCGTCTCGGTCGGTCAATGTATGTGCGCGCAGCGTGGCTTCGAAAAAGGTGTTAAATTTGTCGATGTTTTTTTCCCTTCTCCATTCATTCCTATGGGACTTTTTGGCGGGGTTTTTGGGAAATTGCGTCGCCATGGTAACTCGAAATTCCGAAAAAAAATGGTTCCCCGCCGAGTCAGATCGAGACGCATCTTTTGATACCTCACTTGCGCCGGTACGATCAACGGTACGACCCGCATTTCGTCTGAAAAAATGTGAAGAATAAGACGTAATAATAATAATAAACGCTTTTTTTCTGGATAGTAATATGTGACTGCTCCGCAGCAGTAGCTTCGCTACTGCTTTGCGGGCAGCAGTCACATAACTAGAAAAAAAAATTTCCCGTGGAAATTTTGGATGTGACTGCTGACTCTTGCAAGGCGGAAAGCCGAATGCACTCTGGGTCACTTCCTACATGTTAACTTTGCAGGAGGATTAGCATGCTAAGCTAACATTAGCATTAGCGTGCTAACTTAGCATGATCATTAGCATGCTAAGCTAACATTAGCATTAGCATGCTCACTTAGCATTAGCATGCTAACTTAGCATTAGCATTAACATGCTAACTTAGCATTAGCATGCTAACGTAGCATTAGCATGCTAAACTTAGCATTAGGAAAAAAAATAAAAATTAAAAAAAAAAAATAAAAAATAAAAAAAAATAAAAAAAAAAATAAATAATTAAAAAAAAAAAAAATAAATAAAAATAAAAATAAAACTTAGCATTAGCATGCTAACGTAACATTAGCATGCTAACGTAGCATTAGCATGCTAACTTAGCATTAGCATTAACATGCTAACTTAGCATTAGCATGCTAACGTAGCATTAGCATGCTAAACTTAGCATTAGGAAAAAAAGAAAAAAAAATAAATAAAAAATAAAAAAAATAAATAAAAAAAAAATAAAAAAAAAATAAAATAAAAAAAATTAAAATTAAAAAAAAAACAAAAAAAAAAACTTAGCATTAGCATGCTAACGTAACATTAGCATGCTAACGTAGCATTAGCATGCTAACTTAACATTAGCATGCTCAGCTAACATTAGCATGCTAACTTAGCACTAGCATGCTCACTTCCTGGTGAAAACAGGTCACTTCCTGTTGAAGTCGGGTCACTTCCTGTTGATATTAGGTCACTTCCTGTTGAAATCGGGTCACTTCCTGTTGATTTTAGGTCAGTTCTGGGTCACTTCCTGTTGAAATTAGGTCACTTCCTGTTCAAATTAAGTCACTTCCTGTTGATATCATGTCATTTTCAGGTCATTTCCTACTGAAATTAAGTCACTTCCTGTTGAATTTAGGTCTGTCTGGGTCACTTCCTGTTGAAATTAGGTCAATCCCTGTCATACCTAATCAATTGGCCAAGATGGCCGCCACTCAGGGGCCGAGAGTCCTGGGTGCACCTCAACAATTGGACAAGATGGCCGCCACTCTGTGTGTGTGCAGTGGTGCTGAAGTCCCTGGCCTAGCTAATCAATTGACCAAAATGGCCGCCGCTCCATGTGGGCAGAGGCCGAGAATCCTGGGTGCACCTCAACAATTGGCCAAGATGGCCGCCACTCTGTGTGGGCAGTAGTGTGAGAATCCCTGGCCAAGATGGCCGCCGCTCTGTATGGGCAGTAGTGTGAGAATCCCTGGCCAAGATGGCCGCCGCTCTGTATGGACAGTAGTGTGAGAATCCCTGGCCAAGATGGCCGCCGCTCTGTATTGACAGTAGTGTGAGAATCCCTGTCCAAGATGGCCCCCGCTCTGTATGGGCAGTAGTGTGAGAATCCCTGGCCAAGATGGCCGCCGCTCTGTATGGACAGTAGTGTGAGAATCCCTGGCCAAGATGGCCGCCGCTCTGTATGGACAGTAGTGTGAGAATCCCTGGCCAAGATGGCCGCCACTGTGTGTGGGCGGTGGTGGGGAAATTTCAGGCGTGGATGACAACAAGCAGCTCTGATTGGCTGAGGCAGTTGCTGTGCAGAAGTGAGAGAGTGGGCAGAATAGCTCAAAAAGCACCATTTAAATAGCAGTTCATTACATTACATTTCATAAACAAAAATATTATATTGTGCTTTGATTTTTTTTTATTAAGCGAAAATAGGGAATGATCTGAAGAGTTTAAAATTCGAATGGTTTTAATTGATCAAGAAATGTGGAAGTTAAGCCATAATCACTAAACTGAAAATGGGTTACTGTCACTTTAACAAATATGCGCATTCACGCACACACATTTCCTAAGTACCAGGTGGGCGAACATTTTGCTTGCTTCAATTGAGTTCTATGAGAAAGCGCACACCTCGAACAAAAGGCTCTCACGACTGAACGGTTTAAGATACAGATTTCGGAAATGCCCCGTTAGAACGGCAAGGCTTTGGGGAACGCAAGCATGTTCTCATTTTTTAAATCGGATAAAAAATGACCAAATTAGAGCAGGTTGAAAACGTGTGACTTTTAAAAAAAATGACAAAAAAAGGCGGCGAAAATAACATGGGGCTCAATGGGCGAAAAAGTGCGACTTCCCCTCGCTTCAAGTCAAATAAAAGGTACTAAATGACACCTTAGCCGCACAAAAGTGGGTTTGTCAGAAAGAAGACCCTTGTGACTACAAAATATCCAAATGTGATGTTTACTGAGCAAATATTGTGGCCACGGTGACGAGTTGAAGTGAAATGTTTCGAAAGAATTTTTTTTGTCTCTCCACTCTAGCGCTGATTGCTCCACTCTAGCAAACGCAATACACACTAATGTAAAGAGCCTCTTTTTCTTCATTTCACACCCTGTCTTTGAACCCGCACAGGAGGGAGCGCTTACATTTCTTAAAAAAAATTTCAACACAGAGCTAAAGATGGGAAAAATTGCAACAAAATGAGCTAAAAATCGTCTCGGTCGGTCAATGTATGTGCGCGCAGCGTGGCTTCGAAAAAGGTGTTACATTTGTGGAGGTTTTTTCCCCTTCTCCATTCATTCCTATGGGACTTTTTGGGGGGGGTTTTGGGGAATTGCGTCGCCATGGTAACTCGAAATTCCGAAAAAAAATGGTACCCCGCCGAGTCAGATCGAGACGCATCTTTTGATACCTCACATGTGCCGGTACGTTCAACGGTACGACCCGCATTTCGTCTGAAAAATTCCGTATAATAAAGAAGAAAAAGATACTAGAAAAATTCCCGCGGAAATTTTGGATGTGACTGCTGACTCTTGCAAGGTGGAAAGCCGAATGCACTGGTCCGTTCTGCAAAGTTAGCATTAGCATTAGCATGCTAACTTAGCATTAGCATGTTAAGTTAGCATTAGCATTAGCATGCTAACTTAGCATTAGCATGCTAACTTAACATTAGCATTAGCATGCTAACTTAACATTAGCATTAGCATGCTAAGTTAGCATTAGCATTAGCATGCTAAGTTAGCATTAGCATGCTAAGTTAGCATTAGCATTAGCATGCTAACTTAGCAATAGCATGCTAACTTAGCATTAGCATTAGCATGCCAGCTTAACATTAGCATTAGCATGCTAAGTTAGCATTAGCATTAGCATGCTAAGTTAGCATTAGCATGTTAAATTAGCATTAGCATTAGCATGCTAACTTAGCAATAGCATGCTAACTTAGCATTAGCATTAGCATGCCAGCTTAACATTAGCATTAGCATGCTAAGTTAGCATTAGCATTAGCATGCTAACTTAGCATTAGCATGTTAAATTAGCATTAGCATTAGCATGCTAACTTAGCATTAGCATGCTAACTTAGCATTAGCATTAGCATGCTAACGTAACATTAGCATTAGCATGCTAAGTTAGCATTAGCATGCTAAGTTAGCATTAGCATGCTAACTTGCATTAGCATTAGCATGCTAACTTAACATTAGCATGCTAACATAACATTAGCATGTTAACTTAGCATTAGCATTAACATGCTAACCTAGCATTAGCATCCTAAGCTAACATTAACATGCTAACTTAGCACTAGCATGCTCACTTCCTGTTGATTTCAGGTCACTTCCTGTTGAAATCAGGTCACTTCCTATTGAGATTGGGTCACTTCCTGTTGATATTAGGTCACTTCCTGTTGAAATCGGGTCACTTCCTGTTGATATTAGGTCACTTCCTGTTGAAATTGGGTCACTTCCTGTTGATTTTAGGTCAGTTCTGGGTCACTTCCTGTTGAAATTAAGTCACTTCCTGTTCAAATTAAGTCACTTCCTGTTGATATCAGGTCATTTTTAGGTCATTTCCTGCTGAAATTAAGTCACTTCCTGTTGAATTTTGGTCTGTCTGGGTCACTTCCTGTTGAAATTAGGTCAATCCCTGTAATTCCTAATCAATTGGCCAAGATGGCCGCCACTCAGGGGCCGAGAATCCTGGGTCCACCTCAACAATTGGATAAGATGGCCGCCACTCTGTGTGGACAGTAGTGTGAGAATCCCTGGCCAAGCTAATCAATTGGCCAAGATGGCCGCCGCTGTATGTGGGCAGTAGTGTGAGAATCCCTGGCCTTGCTAATCATTTGACCAAAATGGCCGCCGCTCCATGCGGGCAGAGGCCGAGAATCCTGGGTGCACCTCAACAATTGGCCAAAATGGCCGCCACTCTGTGTGGGCAGTAGTGTGAGAATCCCTGGCCTAGCCAATCAATTGGCCAAGATGGCCGCCGCTCTGTATGGACAGTAGTGTGAGAATCCCTGGCCAAGCTAATCAATTGGCCAAGATGGCCGCCGCTCTGATTGGGCAGTAGTGTGAGAATCCCTGGCCAAGATGGCCGCCGCTCTGTATGGACAGTAGTGTGAGAATCCCTGGCCAAGATGGCCGCCGCTCTGTATTGACAGTAGTGTGAGAATCCCTGTCCAAGATGGCCCCCGCTCTGTATGGGCAGTAGTGTGAGAATCCCTGGCCAAGATGGCCGCCGCTCTATATGGGCAGTAGTGTGAGAATCCCTGGCCAAGATGGCCGCCGCTCTGTCTGGGCAGTAGTGTGAGAATCCCTGGCCAAGATGGCCGCCGCTCTATATGGGCAGTAGTGTGAGAATCCCTGGCCAAGATGGCCGTCGCTCTGTATGGACAGTAGTGTGAGAATCCCTGGCCAAGATGGCCGCCACAGTGTGTGGGCGTTGGTGGGGAAATTCCAGGCGTGGATGACAACAAGCAGCTCTGATTGGCTGAGGCAGTTGCTGTGCAGAAGTGAGAGAGTGGGCAGAATAGCTCAAAAAGCACCATTTAAATAGCAGTTCATTACATTACATTTCATAAACAAAAATATAATATTGTGCTTTGATTTTTTTTCATTAAGCGAAAATAGGGAATGATCTGAAGAGTTTAAAATTTGAATGGTTTTAATTGATCAAGAAATGTGGAAGTTAAGCCATAATCAATAAACTGAAAATGGGTTACTGTCACTTTAACAAATATGCACATTCACGCACACACATTTCCTAAGTACCAGGTGGGCGAACATTTTGCTTCAATTGAGTTCTATGAGAAAGCGCACACCTCGAACAAAAGGCTCTCACGACTCAACGGTTTAAGATACAGATTTCAGACATGCCCCGTTAGAACGGCAAGGCTTTGGGGAACGCAAGCATGTTCTCATTTTTTAAATCGGATAAAAAATGACCAAATTAGAGCAGGTTGAAAACGTGCGACTTTTAAAAAAATGACAAAAAAAGGTGGCGAAAATAACATGGGGCTCAATGGGCGAAAAAGTGCGACTTCCCCTCGCTTCAAGTCAAATAAAAGGTACTAAATGCCCCATTTGCCGCACAAAAGTGGGTTTGTCAGAAAGAAGACCCTTGTGACTACAAAATATCCAAATTTGATGTTTACTGAGCAAATATTGTGGCCACGGTGACGAGTTGAAGTGAAATTTTTCGAAAGAATTTTTTTTGTCTCTACACTCTAGCGCTGATTGCTCCACTCTAGCAAACGCAATACACACTAATGTAAAACGCCTTTTTTTCTTCATTTCACACCCTGTCTTTCAACCCGCACAGGAGGGAGCGCTTACATTTCTTAAAAAAAATTTCGACACAGAGCTAAAGATGGGAAAAATTGCAACAAAATGAGCTAAAAATCGTCTCGGTCGGTCAATGTATGTGCGCGCAGCGTGGCTTCGAAAAAGGTGTTAAATTTGTCGATGTTTTTTCCCCTTCTCCATTCATTCCTATGGGACTTTTTGGCGGGGTTTTTGGGAAATTGCGTCGCCATGGTAACTCGAAATTCCGAAAAAAAATGGTACCCCGCCGAGTCAGATCGAGACGCATCTTTTGATACCTCACTTGTGCCGGTACGTTCAACGGTACGACCCGCATTTTGTCTGAAAAATTCCGGTTAATAAAGAAAAATAAGAAGAAAAATAAACGCTTTTTTTCTGGATAGTAATATGTGACTGCTCCGCAGCAGTAGCTTCGCTACTGCTTTGCGGGCAGCAGTCACATAACTAGAAAAAAAATTTTCCCGTGGAAATTTTGGATGTGACTGCTGACTCTCGCAAGGCGGAAAGCCGAATGCACTCTGGGTCACTTCCTACATGTTAACTTTGCAGGAGGATTAGCATGCTAAGCTAACATTAGCATTAGCGTGCTAACTTAGCAGGATCATTAGCATGCTAAGCTAACATTAGAATAAGCATGCTAACTTAGCATTAGCATGCTAACTTAGCATTAGCATTAACAAGCTAACTTAGCATTAGCATGCTAACGTAGCATTAGCATGCTAAACTGAGCATTAGGAAAAAAAAAATAAAAAAAAAAAAAAATAAAAAATAAAAAAAAATAAAAATAAAAAAAAAATAAAAAAAAATAAAAATAAAAAAAAAAATAAAAAAAATAAAAATAAAAAAAAAATAAAAAAATAAAAAATTTAAAAAAAACTTAGCATTAGCATGCTAACGTAACATTAGCATGCTCAGCTAACATTAGCATGCTAACTTAGCACTAGCATGCTCACTTCCTGGTGAAATCAGGTCACTTCCTGTTGAAGTCGGGTCACTTCCTGTTGATATTAGGTCACTTCCTGTTGAAATCGGGTCACTTCCTGTTGATTTTAGGTCAGTTCTGGGTCACTTCCTGTTGAAATTAGGTCACTTCCTGTTCAAATTAAGTCACTTCCTGTTGATATCAGGTCATTTTTAGGTCATTTCCTACTGAAATTAAGTCACTTCCTGTTGAATTTAGGTCTGTCTGGGTCACTTCCTGTTGAAATTAGGTCAATCCCTGTCATACCTAATCAATTGGCCAAGATGGCCGCCACTCAGGGGCCGAGAATCCTGGGTGCACCTCAACAATTGGACAAGATGGCCGCCACTCTGTGTGTGTGCAGTGGTGCTGAAGTCCCTGGCCTAGCTAATCAATTGACCAAAATGGCCGCCGCTCCATGTGGGCAGAGGCCGAGAATCCTGGGTGCACCTCAACAATTGGCCAAGATGGCCGCCACTCTGTGTGGGCAGTAGTGTGAGAATCCCTGGCCAAGATGGCCGCCGCTCTGTATGGGCAGTAGTGTGAGAATCCCTGGCCAAGATGGCCGCCGCTCTGTATGGACAGTAGTGTGAGAATCCCTGGCCAAGATGGCCGCCGCTCTGTATGGACAGTAGTGTGAGAATCCCTGGCCAAGATGGCCGCCGCTCTGTATTGACAGTAGTGTGAGAATCCCTGTCCAAGATGGCCGCCACTCTGTGTGGGCAGTAGTGTGAGAATCCCTGGCCAAGATGGCCGCCGCTCTGTATGGACAGTAGTGTGAGAATCCCTGGCCAAGATGGCCGCCGCTCTGTATGGACAGTAATGTGAGAATCCCTGGCCAAGATGGCCGCCACTGTGTGTGGGCGGTGGTGGGGAAATTCCAGGCGTGGATGACAACAAGCAGCTCTGATTGGCTGAGGCAGTTGCTGTGCAGAAGTGAGAGAGTGGGCAGAATAGCTCAAAAAGCACCATTTAAATAGCAGTTCATTACATTACATTTCATAAACAAAAATATTATATAGTGCTTTGATTTTTTTTCATTAAGCGAAAATTGGGAATGATCTGAAGAGTTTAAAATTCGAATGGTTTTAATTGATCAAGAAATGTGGAAGTTAAGCCATAATCAATAAACTGAAAATGGGTTACTGTCACTTTAACAAATATGCGCATTCACGCACACACATTTCGTAATTACCAGGTGGGCGAACATTTTGCTTCAATTGAGTTCTATGAGAAAGCGCACACCTCGAACAAAAGGCTCTCACGACTCAACGGTTTAAGATACAGATTTCAGAAATGCTCCGTTAGAACGGCAAGGCTTTGGGGAACGCAAGCATGTTCTCATTTTTTAAATCGGATAAAAAAAAGACCAAATTAGAGCAGGTTGAAAACGTGTTACTTTTAAAAAAATGACAAAAAAAGGCGGCGAAAATAACATGGGGCTCAATGGGCGAAAAAGTGCGACTTCCCCTCGCTTCAAGTCAAATAAAAGGTACTAAATGACACCTTTGCCGCACAAAAGTGGGTTTGTCAGAAAGAAGACCCTTGTGACTACAAAATATCCAAATTTGATGTTTACTGAGCAAATATTGTGGCCACGGTGACGAGTTGAAGTGAAATTTTTCGAAAGAATTTTTTTTGTCTCTACACTCTAGCGCTGATTGCTCCACTCTAGCAAACGCAATACACACTAATGTAAAACGCCTTTTTTTCTTCATTTCACACCCTGTCTTTGAACCCGCACAGGAGGGAGCGCTTACATTTCTTAAAAAAAATTTCGACACAGAGCTAAAGATGGGAAAAATTGCAACAAAATGAGCTAAAAATCGTCTCGGTCGGTCAATGTATGTGCGCGCAGCGTGGCTTCGAAAAAGGTGTTAAATTTGTCGATGTTTTTTTCCCTTCTCCATTCATTCCTATGGGACTTTTTGGCGGGGTTTTTGGGAAATTGCGTCGCCATGGTAACTCGAAATTCCGAAAAAAAATGGTTCCCCGCCGAGTCAGATCGAGACGCATCTTTTGATACCTCACTTGCGCCGGTACGATCAACGGTACGACCCGCATTTCGTCTGAAAAAATGTGAAGAATAAGACGTAATAATAACTAGAAAAAAAAAATTTCCCGTGGAAATTTTGGATGTGACTGCTGACTCTCGCAAGGCGGAAAGCCGAACGCACTCTGGGTCACTTCCTACACGTTAACTTTGCAGGAGGATTAGCATGCTAAGCTAACATTAGCATTAGCGTGCTAACTTAGCATGATCATTAGCATGCTAAGCTAACATTAGCATTAGCATGCTAACTTAGCATTACCATGCTAACTTAGCATTACCATGCTAACTTAGCATTAGCATTAACATGCTAACTTAGCATTAGCATGCTAACGTAGCATTAGCATGCTAAACTTAGCATTAGGAAAAAAAAAAATTTAAAAAAAAAAAAAAAAAAAGAAAAAAAAAAAAAAGAAAAAAATAAAAAAAAAATAATAAAAAAAAAAAAGAAAAAAAAAAAAAAAAAAAAACTTAGCATTAGCATGCTAACGTAACATTAGCATGCTAACTTAGCATTAGCATTAACATGCTAACTTAGCATTAGCATGCTAACGTAGCATTAGCATGCTAAACTTAGCATTAGGAAAAAAAAAAATTAAAAAAAAAAAAAAAAGAAAAAAAAAATAATTAAAAAAAAAAAAAGAAAAAAAAAAGAAAAAAAGAAAAAAGAAAAAAAAAACTTAGCATTAGCATGCTAACGTAACATTAGCATGCTTGAGGCAGTTGCTGTGCAGAAGTGAGAGAGTGGGCAGAATAGCTCAAAAAGCACCATTTAAATAGCAGTTCATTACATTACATTTCATAAACAAAAATATTATATTGTGCTTTGATTTTTTTTTATTAAGCGAAAATAGGGAATGATCTGAAGAGTTTAAAATTCGAATGGTTTTAATTGATCAAGAAATGTGGAAGTTAAGCCATAATCACTAAACTGAAAATGGGTTACTGTCACTTTAACAAATATGCGCATTCACGCACACACATTTCCTAAGTACCAGGTGGGCGAACATTTAGCTTGCTTCAATTGAGTTCTATGAGAAAGCGCACACCTCGAACAAAAGGCTCTCACGACTGAACGGTTTAAGATACAGATTTCAGAAATGCCCCGTTAGAACGGCAAGGCTTTGGGGAACGCAAGCATGTTCTCATTTTTTAAATCGGATAAAAAATGACCAAATTAGAGCAGGTTGAAAACGTGTGACTTTTAAAAAAAATGACAAAAAAAGGCGGCGAAAATAACATGGGGCTCAATGGCCGAAAAAGTGCGACTTCCCCTCGCTTCAAGTCAAATAAAAGGTACTAAATGACACCTTAGCCGCACAAAAGTGGGTTTGTCAGAAAGAAGACCCTTGTGACTACAAAATATCCAAATGTGATGTTTACTGAGCAAATATTGTGGCCACGGTGACGAGTTGAAGTGAAATTTTTCGAAAGAATTTTTTTTGTCTCTCCACTCTAGCGCTGATTGCTCCACTCTAGCAAACGCAATACACACTAATGTAAAGAGCCTCTTTTTCTTCATTTCACACCCTGTCTTTGAACCCGCACAGGAGGGAGCGCTTACAGTTCTTAAAAAAAATTTCAACACAGAGCTAAAGATGGGAAAAATTGCAACAAAATGAGCTAAAAATCGTCTCGATCGGTCAATGTATGTGCGCGCAGCGTGGCTTCGAAAAAGGTGTTAAATTTCCCCCCTTCTCCATTCATTCCTATGGGACTTTTTGGGGGGGTTTTTGGGGAATTGCGTCGCCATGGTAACTCGAAATTCCGAAAAAAAATGGTACCCCGCCGAGTCAAATCGAGACGCATCTTTTGACACCTCACTTGTGCCGGTAGGTTCTACGGTACGACCCGTATTTCGTCTGAAAAAATGTGAAGAATAAGACGTAATAATAAAAATAATAACTAGAAAAAAAAAATTTCCCGTGGAAATTTTGGATGTGACTGCTGACTCTTGCAAGGCGGAAAGCCGAATGCACTCTGGGTCACTTCCTACACGTTAACTTTGCAGGAGGATTAGCATGCTAAGCTAACATTAGCATTAGCGTGCTAACTTAGCATGAGCATTAGCATGCTAAGCTAACATTAGCATTAGCATGCTAACTTAGCATTAGCATGCTAACTTAGCATTAGCATTAACATGGTAACTTAGCATTAGCATGCTAACGTAGCATTAGCATGCTAAACTTAGCATTAGGAAAAAAAAAAAAAATTAAAAAAAAAAAAAAAAAAAGAAAAAAATAAATAAATAAAAAAAAAAAAATAAAAAAAAAAAAAAATAAAAAAAAAAAAATAAATAAAAAAAAAACTTAGCATTAGCATGCTAACGTAACATTAGCATGCTAACGTAGCATTAGCATTAACATGCTAACTTAGCATTAGCATGCTAATGTAGCATTAGCATGCCAAACTTAGCATTAGGAAAAAAAAAAAAATTAAAAAAAAAAAAAAAAAAAGAAAAAAAAAAAAATTAAAAAAAATAAAAATAAAAAAATAAATAAAAAAAAACTAAATAAAAAAAAAACTTAGCATTAGCATGCTAACGTAACATTAGCATGCTAACGTAGCATTAGCATTAGCATGCTAACGTAACATTAGCATGCTAACGTAGCATTAGCATGCTAACGTAACATTAGCATGCTCAGCTAACATTAGCATGCTAACTTAGCACTAGCATGCTCACTTCCTGGTGAAACAGGTCACTTCCTGTTGAAGTCGGGTCACTTCCTGTTGATATTAGGTCACTTCCTGTTGAAATCGGGTCACTTCCTGTAGATTTTAGGTCAGTCCTGGGTCACTTCCTGTTGAAATTAGGTCACTTCCTGTTCAAATTAAGTCACTTCCTGTTGATATCAGGTCATTTTTAGGTCATTTCCTACTGAAATTAAGTCACTTCCTGTTGAATTTAGGTCTGTCTGGGTCACTTCCTGTTGAAATTAGGTCAATCCCTGTCATACCTACTCAATTGGCCAAGATGGCCGCCACTCAGGGGCCGAGAATCCTGGGTGCACCTCAACAATTGGACAAGATGGCCGCCACTCTGTGTGTGTGCAGTGGTGCTGAAGTCCCTGGCCTAGCTAATCAATTGACCAAAATGGCCGCCGCTCCATGTGGGCAGAGGCCGAGAATCCTGGGTGCACCTCAACAATTGGCCAAGATGGCCGCCACTCTGTGTGGGCAGTAGTGTGAGAATCCCTGTCCAAGATGGCCGCCGCTCTGTATGGGCAGTAGTGTGAGAATCCCTGGCCAAGATGGCCGCCGCTCTGTATGGACAGTAGTGTGAGAATCCCTGGCCAAGATGGCCGCCGCTCTGTATGGACAGTAATGTGAGAATCCCTGGCCAAGATGGCCGCCACTGTGTGTGGGCGGTGGTGGGGAAATTCCAGGCGTGGATGACAACAAGCAGCTCTGATTGGCTGAGGCAGTTGCTGTGCAGAAGTGAGAGAGTGGGCAGAATAGCTCAAAAAGCACCATTTAAATAGCAGTTCATTACATTACATTTCATAAACAAAAATATTATATTGTGCTTTGATTTTTTTTTATTAAGCGAAAATAGGGAATGATCTGAAGAGTTTAAAATTCGAATGGTTTTAATTGATCAAGAAATGTGGAAGTTAAGCCATAATCACTAAACTGAAAATGGGTTACTGTCACTTTAACAAATATGCGCATTCACGCACACACATTTCCTAAGTACCAGGTGGGCGAACATTTTGCTTGCTTCAATTGAGTTCTATGAGAAAGCGCACACCTCGAACAAAAGGCTCTCACGACTGAACGGTTTAAGATACAGATTTCAGAAATGCCCCGTTAGAACGGCAAGGCTTTGGGGAACGCAAGCATGTTCTCATTTTTTAAATCGGATAAAAAATGACCAAATTAGAGCAGGTTGAAAACGTGTGACTTTGAAAAAAAATGACAAAAAAAGGCGGCGAAAATAACATGGGGCTCAATGGGCGAAAAAGTGCGACTTCCCCTCGCTTCAAGTCAAATAAAAGGTACTAAATGACACCTTTGCCGCACAAAAGTGGGTTTGTCAGAAAGAAGACCCTTGTGACTACAAAATATCCAAATTTGATGTTTACTGAGCAAATATTGTGGCCACGGTGACGAGTTGAAGTGAAATTTTTGGAAAGAATTTTTTTTGTCTCTCCACTCTAGCGCTGATTGCTCCACTCTAGCAAACGCAATACACACTAATGGAAAGAGCCTCTTTTTCTTCATTTCACACCCTGTCTTTGAACCCGCACAGGAGGGAGCGCTTACATTTCTTAAAAAAAATTTCAACACAGAGCTAAAGATGGGAAAAATTGCAACAAAATGAGCTAAAAATCGTCTCGGTCGGTCAATGTATGTGCGCGCAGCGTGGCTTCGAAAAAGGTGTTAAATTTGTGGAGGTTTTTTCCCCTTCTCCATTCATTCCTATGGGACTTTTTGGGGGGGTTTTTGGGGAATTGCGTCGCCATGGTAACTCGAAATTCCGAAAAAAAATGGTACCCCGCCGAGTCAAATCGAGACGCATCTTTTGATACCTCACTTGTGCCGGTACGTTCTACGGTACGACCCGCATTTCGTCTGAAAAAATGTGAAGAATAAGACATAATAATAACTAGAAAAAAAAAATTTCCCGTGGAAATTTTGGATGTGACTGCTGACTCTCGCAAGGCGGAAAGCCGAACGCACTCTGGGGCACTTCCTACACGTTAACTTTGCAGGAGGATTAGCATGCTAAGCTAACATTAGCATTAGCGTGCTAACTTAGCATGATCATTAGCATGCTAAGCTAACATTAGCATTAGCATGCTAACGTAGCATTAGCATTAACATGCTAACTTAGCATTAGCATGCTAACGTAGCATTAGCATGCTAAACTTAGCATTAGGAAAAAAAAATTTAAAAAAAAAAAAATTAAAAAAAAAAAAAAATTAAAAAAAGAAAAATTAAAAAAAAAAAATTATAATTAAAAAAAAAATAATAAAAAAAAATAAAAAAATAAAAAATTAAAAAAAAACTTAGCATTAGCATGCTAACGTAACATTAGCATGCTCAGCTAACATTAGCATGCTAACTTAGCACTAGCATGCTCACTTCCTGGTGAAATCAGGTCACTTCCTGTTGAAGTCGGGTCACTTCCTGTTGATATTAGGTCACTTCCTGTAGATTTTAGGTCAGTCTGGGTCACTTCCTGTTGAAATTAGGTCACTTCCTGTTCAAATTAAGTCACTTCCTGTTGATATCAGGTCATTTTAGGTCATTTCCTACTGAAATTAAGTCACTTCCTGTTGAATTTAGGTCTGTCTGGGTCACTTCCTGTTGAAATTAGGTCAATCCCTGTCATACCTAATCAATTGGCCAAGATGGCCGCCACTCAGGGGCCGAGAATCCTGGGTGCACCTCAACAATTGGACAAGATGGCCGCCACTCTGTGTGTGTGCAGTGGTGCTGAAGTCCCTGGCCTAGCTAATCAATTGACCAAAATGGCCGCCGCTCCATGTGGGCAGAGGCCGAGAATCCTGGGTGCACCTCAACAATTGGCCAAGATGGCCGCCACTGTGTGTGGGCGGTGGTGGGGAAATTCCAGGCGTGGATGACAACAAGCAGCTCTGATTGGCTGAGGCAGTTGCTGTGCAGAAGTGAGAGAGTGGGCAGAATAGCTCAAAAAGCACCATTTAAATAGCAGTTCATTACATTACATTTCATAAACAAAAATATTATATTGTGCTTTGATTTTTTTTTATTAAGCGAAAATAGGGAATGATCTGAAGAGTTTAAAATTCGAATGGTTTTAATTGATCAAGAAATGTGGAAGTTAAGCCATAATCACTAAACTGAAAATGGGTTACTGTCACTTTAACAAATATGCGCATTCACGCACACACATTTCCTAAGTACCAGGTGGGCGAACATTTTGCTTGCTTCAATTGAGTTCTATGAGAAAGCGCACACCTCGAACAAAAGGCTCTCACGACTGAACGGTTTAAGATACAGATTTCAGAAATGCCCCGTTAGAACGGCAAGGCTTTGGGGAACGCAAGCATGTTCTCATTTTTTAAATCGGATAAAAAATGACCAAATTAGAGCAGGTTGAAAACGTGTGACTTTTAAAAAAAATGACAAAAAAAGGCGGCGAAAATAACATGGGGCTCAATGGGCGAAAAAGTGCGACTTCCCCTCGCTTCAAGTCAAATAAAAGGTACTAAATGACACCTTAGCCGCACAAAAGTGGGTTTGTCAGAAAGAAGACCCTTGTGACTACAAAATATCCAAATGTGAGGTTTACTGAGCAAATATTGTGGCCACGGTGACGAGTTGAAGTGAAATTTTTCTAAAGAATTTTTTTTGTCTCTCCACTCTAGCGCTGATTGCTCCACTCTAGCAAACGCAATACACACTAATGTAAAGAGCCTCTTTTTCTTCATTTCACACCCTGTCTTTGAACCCGCACAGGAGGGAGCGCTTACAGTTCTTAAAAAGAATTTCAACACAGAGCTAAAGATGGGAAAAATTGCAACAAAATGAGCTAAAAATCGTCTCGGTCGGTCAATGTATGTGCGCGCAGCGTGGCTTCGAAAAAGGTGTTAAATTTCCCCCCTTCTCCATTCATTCCTATGGGACTTTTTGGGGGGGTTTTTGGGGAATTGCGTCGCCATGGTAACTCGAAATTCCGAAAAAAAATGGTACCCCGCCGAGTCAAATCGAGACGCATCTTTTGACACCTCACTTGTGCCGGTAGGTTCTACGGTACGACCCGTATTTCGTCTGAAAAAATGTGAAGAATAAGACGTAATAATAAAAATAATAATAATAAACGCTTTTCCTGGATGGATACTAATATGTGACTGCTTTGCAGCAGTCACATAATAAACGCTTTTCCTGGATGGATACTAATATGTGACTGCTTTGCAGCAGTCACATAACTAGAAAAAAAAATTTCCCGTGGAAATTTTGGATGTGACTGCTGACTCTTGCAAGGCGGAAAGCCGAACGCACTCTGGGTCACTTCCTACATGTTAACTTTGCAGGAGGATTAGCATGCTAAGCTAACATTAGCATTAGCGTGCTAACTTAGCATGATCATTAGCATGCTAAGCTAACATTAGCATTAGCATGCTAACTTAGCATTAGCATGCTAACTTAGCATTAGCATTAACATGCTAACTTAGCATTAGCATGCTAACGTAGCATTAGCATGCTAAACTTAGCATTAGGAAAAAAAAAAAAAATTAAAAAAAAAAGTAAAATAAAAAAGAAATAAAAAAAAAATAAAAAAAAATAAAAAAATAAAAAAATAAAAAAATAAAAAATAAAAAAAAACCTTAGCATTAGCATGCTAACGTAACATTAGCATGCTAACGTAGCATTAGCATGCTAACTTAGCATTAGCATGCTAACGTAACATTAGCATGCTAACGTAACATTAGCATGCTAACTTAACATTAGCATGCTCAGCTAACATTAGCATGCTAACTTAGCACTAGCATGCTCACTTCCTGGTGAAATCAGGTCACTTCCTGTTGAAGTCGGGTCAATTCCTGTTGATATTAGGTCACTTCCTGTTGAAATCCGGTCACTTCCTGTTGATTTTAGGTCAGTTCTGGGTCACTTCCTGTTGAAATTAGGTCACTTCCTGTTCAAATTAAGTCACTTCCTGTTGATATCAGGTAATTTTTAGGTCATTTCCTACTGAAATTAAGTCACTTCCTGTTGAATTTAGGTCTGTCTGGGTCACTTCCTGTTGAAATTAGGTCAATCCCTGTCATACCTAATCAATTGGCCAAGATGGCCGCCACTCAGGGGCCGAGAATCCTGGGTGCACCTCAACAATTGGACAAGATGGCCGCCACTCTGTGTGGGCAGTAGTGTGAGAATCCCTGGCCAAGATGGCCGCCGCTCTGTATGGGCAGTAGTGTGAGAATCCCTGGCCAAGATGGCCGCCGCTCTGTATTGATAGTAGTGTGAGAATCCCTGTCCAAGATGGCCCCCGCTCTGTATGGGCAGTAGTGTGAGAATCCCTGGCCAAGATGGCCGCCGCTCTGTATGGACAGTAGTGTGAGAATCCCTGGCCAAGATGGCCGCCGCTCTGTATGGACAGTAATGTGAGAATCCCTGGCCAAGATGGCCGCCACTGTGTGTGGGCGGTGGTGGGGAAATTCCAGGCGTGGATGACAACAAGCAGCTCTGATTGGCTGAGGCAGTTGCTGTGCAGAAGTGAGAGAGTGGGCAGAATAGCTCAAAAAGCACCATTTAAATAGCAGTTCATTACATTACATTTCATAAACAAAAATATTATATTGTGCTTTGATTTTTTTTTATTAAGCGAAAATAGGGAATGATCTGAAGAGTTTAAAATTCGAATGGTTTTAATTGATCAAGAAATGTGGAAGTTAAGCCATAATCACTAAACTGAAAATGGGTTACTGTCACTTTAACAAATATGCGCATTCACGCACACACATTTCCTAAGTACCAGGTGGGCGAACATTTAGCTTCAATTGAGTTGTATGAGAAAGCGCACACCTCGAACAAAAGGCTCTCACGACTCAACGGTTTAAGATACAGATTTCAGAAATGCCCCGTTAGAACGGCAAGGCTTTGGGGAACGCAAGCATGTTCTCATTTTTTAAATCGGATAAAAAATGACCAAATTAGAGCAGGTTGAAAACGTGTGACTTTTAAAAAAAATGACAAAAAAAGGCGGCGAAAATAACATGGGGCTCAATGGGCGAAAAAGTGCGACTTCCCCTCGCTTCAAGTCAAATAAAAGGTACTAAATGACACCTTTGCCGCACAAAAGTGGGTTTGTCAGAAAGAAGACCCTTGTGACTACAAAATATCCAAATTTGATGTTTACTGAGCAAATATTGTGGCCACGGTGACGAGTTGAAGTGAAATTTTTGGAAAGAATTTTTTTTGTCTCTCCACTCTAGCGCTGATTGCTCCACTCTAGCAAACGCAATACACACTAATGGAAAGAGCCTCTTTTTCTTCATTTCACACCCTGTCTTTGAACCCGCACAGGAGGGAGCGCTTACATTTCTTAAAAAAAATTTCAACACAGAGCTAAAGATGGGAAAAATTGCAACAAAATGAGCTAAAAATCGTCTCGGTCGGTCAATGTATGTGCGCGCAGCGTGGCTTCGAAAAAGGTGTTAAATTTGTGGAGGTTTTTTCCCCTTCTCCATTCATTCCTATGGGACTTTTTGGGGGGGTTTTTGGGGAATTGCGTCGCCATGGTAACTCGAAATTCCGAAAAAAAATGGTACCCCGCCGAGTCAAATCGAGACGCATCTTTTGATACCTCACTTGTGCCGGTACGTTCTACGGTACGACCCGCATTTCGTCTGAAAAAATGTGAAGAATAAGACATAATAATAATAATAATAAACGCTTTTCCTGGATGGATACTAATATGTGACTGCTTCGCAGCAGTCACATAACTAGAAAAAAAAATTTCCCGTGGAAATTTTGGATGTGACTGCTGACTCTTGCAAGGCGGAAAGCCGAACGCACTCTGGGTCACTTCCTACATGTTAACTTTGCAGGAGGATTAGCATGCTAAGCTAACATTAGCATTAGCGTGCTAACTTAGCATGATCATTAGCATGCTAAGCTAACATTAGCATTAGCATGCTAACTTAGCATTAGCATGCTAACTTAGCATTAGCATTAACATGCTAACTTAGCATTAGCATGCTAACGTAGCATTAGCATGCTAAACTTAGCATTAGGAAAAAAAAAAAAAATTAAAAAAAAAAGTAAAATAAAAAAGAAATAAAAAAAAAATAAAAAAAAATAAAAAAATAAAAAAATAAAAAAATAAAAAATAAAAAAAAACCTTAGCATTAGCATGCTAACGTAACATTAGCATGCTAACGTAGCATTAGCATGCTAACTTAGCATTAGCATGCTAACGTAACATTAGCATGCTAACGTAACATTAGCATGCTAACTTAACATTAGCATGCTCAGCTAACATTAGCATGCTAACTTAGCACTAGCATGCTCACTTCCTGGTGAAATCAGGTCACTTCCTGTTGAAGTCGGGTCAATTCCTGTTGATATTAGGTCACTTCCTGTTGAAATCCGGTCACTTCCTGTTGATTTTAGGTCAGTTCTGGGTCACTTCCTGTTGAAATTAGGTCACTTCCTGTTCAAATTAAGTCACTTCCTGTTGATATCAGGTAATTTTTAGGTCATTTCCTACTGAAATTAAGTCACTTCCTGTTGAATTTAGGTCTGTCTGGGTCACTTCCTGTTGAAATTAGGTCAATCCCTGTCATACCTAATCAATTGGCCAAGATGGCCGCCACTCAGGGGCCGAGAATCCTGGGTGCACCTCAACAATTGGACAAGATGGCCGCCACTCTGTGTGGGCAGTAGTGTGAGAATCCCTGGCCAAGATGGCCGCCGCTCTGTATGGGCAGTAGTGTGAGAATCCCTGGCCAAGATGGCCGCCGCTCTGTATTGATAGTAGTGTGAGAATCCCTGTCCAAGATGGCCCCCGCTCTGTATGGGCAGTAGTGTGAGAATCCCTGGCCAAGATGGCCGCCGCTCTGTATGGACAGTAGTGTGAGAATCCCTGGCCAAGATGGCCGCCGCTCTGTATGGACAGTAATGTGAGAATCCCTGGCCAAGATGGCCGCCACTGTGTGTGGGCGGTGGTGGGGAAATTCCAGGCGTGGATGACAACAAGCAGCTCTGATTGGCTGAGGCAGTTGCTGTGCAGAAGTGAGAGAGTGGGCAGAATAGCTCAAAAAGCACCATTTAAATAGCAGTTCATTACATTACATTTCATAAACAAAAATATTATATTGTGCTTTGATTTTTTTTTATTAAGCGAAAATAGGGAATGATCTGAAGAGTTTAAAATTCGAATGGTTTTAATTGATCAAGAAATGTGGAAGTTAAGCCATAATCACTAAACTGAAAATGGGTTACTGTCACTTTAACAAATATGCGCATTCACGCACACACATTTCCTAAGTACCAGGTGGGCGAACATTTAGCTTCAATTGAGTTGTATGAGAAAGCGCACACCTCGAACAAAAGGCTCTCACGACTCAACGGTTTAAGATACAGATTTCAGAAATGCCCCGTTAGAACGGCAAGGCTTTGGGGAACGCAAGCATGTTCTCATTTTTTAAATCGGATAAAAAATGACCAAATTAGAGCAGGTTGAAAACGTGTGACTTTTAAAAAAAATGACAAAAAAAGGCGGCGAAAATAACATGGGGCTCAATGGGCGAAAAAGTGCGACTTCCCCTCGCTTCAAGTCAAATAAAAGGTACTAAATGACACCTTTGCCGCACAAAAGTGGGTTTGTCAGAAAGAAGACCCTTGTGACTACAAAATATCCAAATTTGATGTTTACTGAGCAAATATTGTGGCCACGGTGACGAGTTGAAGTGAAATTTTTGGAAAGAATTTTTTTTGTCTCTCCACTCTAGCGCTGATTGCTCCACTCTAGCAAACGCAATACACACTAATGGAAAGAGCCTCTTTTTCTTCATTTCACACCCTGTCTTTGAACCCGCACAGGAGGGAGCGCTTACATTTCTTAAAAAAAATTTCAACACAGAGCTAAAGATGGGAAAAATTGCAACAAAATGAGCTAAAAATCGTCTCGGTCGGTCAATGTATGTGCGCGCAGCGTGGCTTCGAAAAAGGTGTTAAATTTGTGGAGGTTTTTTCCCCTTCTCCATTCATTCCTATGGGACTTTTTGGGGGGTTTTTTGGGGAATTGCGTCGCCATGGTAACTCGAAATTCCGAAAAAAAATGGTACCCCGCCGAGTCAAATCGAGACGCATCTTTTGATACCTCACTTGTGCCGGTACGTTCTACGGTACGACCCGCATTTCGTCTGAAAAAATGTGAAGAATAAGACATAATAATAATAATAATAATAATAATAAACGCTTTTCCTGGATGGATACTAATATGTGACTGCTTCGCAGCAGTCACATAACTAGAAAAAAAAATTTCCCGTGGAAATTTTGGATGTGACTGCTGACTCTTGCAAGGCGGAAAGCCGAACGCACTCTGGGTCACTTCCTACATGTTAACTTTGCAGGAGGATTAGCATGCTAAGCTAACATTAGCATTAGCGTGCTAACTTAGCATGATCATTAGCATGCTAAGCTAACATTAGCATTAGCATGCTAACTTAGCATTAGCATGCTAACTTAGCATTAGCATTAACATGCTAACTTAGCATTAGCATGCTAACGTAGCATTAGCATGCTAAACTTAGCATTAGGAAAAAAAAAAAAAATTAAAAAAAAAAGTAAAATAAAAAAGAAATAAAAAAAAAATAAAAAAAAATAAAAAAATAAAAAAATAAAAAAATAAAAAATAAAAAAAAACCTTAGCATTAGCATGCTAACGTAACATTAGCATGCTAACGTAGCATTAGCATGCTAACTTAGCATTAGCATGCTAACGTAACATTAGCATGCTAACGTAACATTAGCATGCTAACTTAACATTAGCATGCTCAGCTAACATTAGCATGCTAACTTAGCACTAGCATGCTCACTTCCTGGTGAAATCAGGTCACTTCCTGTTGAAGTCGGGTCAATTCCTGTTGATATTAGGTCACTTCCTGTTGAAATCCGGTCACTTCCTGTTGATTTTAGGTCAGTTCTGGGTCACTTCCTGTTGAAATTAGGTCACTTCCTGTTCAAATTAAGTCACTTCCTGTTGATATCAGGTAATTTTTAGGTCATTTCCTACTGAAATTAAGTCACTTCCTGTTGAATTTAGGTCTGTCTGGGTCACTTCCTGTTGAAATTAGGTCAATCCCTGTCATACCTAATCAATTGGCCAAGATGGCCGCCACTCAGGGGCCGAGAATCCTGGGTGCACCTCAACAATTGGACAAGATGGCCGCCACTCTGTGTGGGCAGTAGTGTGAGAATCCCTGGCCAAGATGGCCGCCGCTCTGTATGGGCAGTAGTGTGAGAATCCCTGGCCAAGATGGCCGCCGCTCTGTATTGATAGTAGTGTGAGAATCCCTGTCCAAGATGGCCCCCGCTCTGTATGGGCAGTAGTGTGAGAATCCCTGGCCAAGATGGCCGCCGCTCTGTATGGACAGTAGTGTGAGAATCCCTGGCCAAGATGGCCGCCGCTCTGTATGGACAGTAATGTGAGAATCCCTGGCCAAGATGGCCGCCACTGTGTGTGGGCGGTGGTGGGGAAATTCCAGGCGTGGATGACAACAAGCAGCTCTGATTGGCTGAGGCAGTTGCTGTGCAGAAGTGAGAGAGTGGGCAGAATAGCTCAAAAAGCACCATTTAAATAGCAGTTCATTACATTACATTTCATAAACAAAAATATTATATTGTGCTTTGATTTTTTTTTATTAAGCGAAAATAGGGAATGATCTGAAGAGTTTAAAATTCGAATGGTTTTAATTGATCAAGAAATGTGGAAGTTAAGCCATAATCACTAAACTGAAAATGGGTTACTGTCACTTTAACAAATATGCGCATTCACGCACACACATTTCCTAAGTACCAGGTGGGCGAACATTTAGCTTCAATTGAGTTGTATGAGAAAGCGCACACCTCGAACAAAAGGCTCTCACGACTCAACGGTTTAAGATACAGATTTCAGAAATGCCCCGTTAGAACGGCAAGGCTTTGGGGAACGCAAGCATGTTCTCATTTTTTAAATCGGATAAAAAATGACCAAATTAGAGCAGGTTGAAAACGTGTGACTTTTAAAAAAAATGACAAAAAAAGGCGGCGAAAATAACATGGGGCTCAATGGGCGAAAAAGTGCGACTTCCCCTCGCTTCAAGTCAAATAAAAGGTACTAAATGACACCTTTGCCGCACAAAAGTGGGTTTGTCAGAAAGAAGACCCTTGTGACTACAAAATATCCAAATTTGATGTTTACTGAGCAAATATTGTGGCCACGGTGACGAGTTGAAGTGAAATTTTTGGAAAGAATTTTTTTTGTCTCTCCACTCTAGCGCTGATTGCTCCACTCTAGCAAACGCAATACACACTAATGGAAAGAGCCTCTTTTTCTTCATTTCACACCCTGTCTTTGAACCCGCACAGGAGGGAGCGCTTACATTTCTTAAAAAAAATTTCAACACAGAGCTAAAGATGGGAAAAATTGCAACAAAATGAGCTAAAAATCGTCTCGGTCGGTCAATGTATGTGCGCGCAGCGTGGCTTCGAAAAAGGTGTTAAATTTGTGGAGGTTTTTTCCCCTTCTCCATTCATTCCTATGGGACTTTTTGGGGGGTTTTTTGGGGAATTGCGTCGCCATGGTAACTCGAAATTCCGAAAAAAAATGGTACCCCGCCGAGTCAAATCGAGACGCATCTTTTGATACCTCACTTGTGCCGGTACGTTCTACGGTACGACCCGCATTTCGTCTGAAAAAATGTGAAGAATAAGACATAATAATAACTAGAAAAAAAAAATTTCCCGTGGAAATTTTGGATGTGACTGCTGACTCTTGCAAGGCGGAAAGCCGAATGCAGTCTGGGTCACTTCCTACACGTTAACTTTGCAGGAGGATTAGCATGCTAAGCTAACATTAGCATTAGCGTGCTAACTTAGCATGAGCATTAGCATGCTAAGCTAACATTAGCATTAGCATGCTAACTTAGCATTAGCATGCTAACTTAGCATTAGCATTAACATGGTAACTTAGCATTAGCATGCTAACGTAGCATTAGCATGCTAAACTTAGCATTAGGAAAAAAAAAAAAAATTAAAAAAAAAAAAAAAAAAAGAAAAAAATAAATAAATAAAAAAAAAAAAATAAAAAAAAAAAAAAAAAAAAAAATAAATAAATAAAAAAAAAACTTAGCATTAGCATGCTAACGTAACATTAGCATGCTAACGTAGCATTAGCATTAACATGCTAACTTAGCATTAGCATGCTAATGTAGCATTAGCATGCCAAACTTAGCATTAGGAAAAAAAAAAAATTAAAAAAAAAAAAAAAAAAAGAAAAAAAAAAAAATTAAAAAAAATAAAAATAAAAAAATAAATAAAAAAAAACTAAATAAAAAAAAAACTTAGCATTAGCATGCTAACGTAACATTAGCATGCTAACGTAGCATTAGCATTAGCATGCTAACGTAACATTAGCATGCTAACGTAGCATTAGCATGCTAACGTAACATTAGCATGCTCAGCTAACATTAGCATGCTAACTTAGCACTAGCATGCTCACTTCCTGGTGAAACAGGTCACTTCCTGTTGAAGTCGGGTCACTTCCTGTTGATATTAGGTCACTTCCTGTTGAAATCGGGTCACTTCCTGTAGATTTTAGGTCAGTCCTGGGTCACTTCCTGTTGAAATTAGGTCACTTCCTGTTCAAATTAAGTCACTTCCTGTTGATATCAGGTCATTTTTAGGTCATTTCCTACTGAAATTAAGTCACTTCCTGTTGAATTTAGGTCTGTCTGGGTCACTTCCTGTTGAAATTAGGTCAATCCCTGTCATACCTACTCAATTGGCCAAGATGGCCGCCACTCAGGGGCCGAGAATCCTGGGTGCACCTCAACAATTGGACAAGATGGCCGCCACTCTGTGTGTGTGCAGTGGTGCTGAAGTCCCTGGCCTAGCTAATCAATTGACCAAAATGGCCGCCGCTCCATGTGGGCAGAGGCCGAGAATCCTGGGTGCGCCTCAACAATTGGCCAAGATGGCCGCCACTCTGTGTGGGCAGTAGTGTGAGAATCCCTGTCCAAGATGGCCGCCGCTCTGTATGGGCAGTAGTGTGAGAATCCCTGGCCAAGATGGCCGCCGCTCTGTATGGACAGTAGTGTGAGAATCCCTGGCCAAGATGGCCGCCGCTCTGTATGGACAGTAATGTGAGAATCCCTGGCCAAGATGGCCGCCACTGTGTGTGGGCGGTGGTGGGGAAATTCCAGGCGTGGATGACAACAAGCAGCTCTGATTGGCTGAGGCAGTTGCTGTGCAGAAGTGAGAGAGTGGGCAGAATAGCTCAAAAAGCACCATTTAAATAGCAGTTCATTACATTACATTTCATAAACAAAAATATTATATTGTGCTTTGATTTTTTTTTATTAAGCGAAAATAGGGAATGATCTGAAGAGTTTAAAATTCGAATGGTTTTAATTGATCAAGAAATGTGGAAGTTAAGCCATAATCACTAAACTGAAAATGGGTTACTGTCACTTTAACAAATATGCGCATTCACGCACACACATTTCCTAAGTACCAGGTGGGCGAACATTTTGCTTGCTTCAATTGAGTTCTATGAGAAAGCGCACACCTCGAACAAAAGGCTCTCACGACTGAACGGTTTAAGATACAGATTTCAGAAATGCCCCGTTAGAACGGCAAGGCTTTGGGGAACGCAAGCATGTTCTCATCTTTTAAATCGGATAAAAAATGACCAAATTAGAGCAGGTTGAAAACGTGTGACTTTGAAAAAAAATGACAAAAAAAGGCGGCGAAAATAACATGGGGCTCAATGGGCGAAAAAGTGCGACTTCCCCTCGCTTCAAGTCAAATAAAAGGTACTAAATGACACCTTTGCCGCACAAAAGTGGGTTTGTCAGAAAGAAGACCCTTGTGACTACAAAATATCCAAATTTGATGTTTACTGAGCAAATATTGTGGCCACGGTGACGAGTTGAAGTGAAATTTTTGGAAAGAATTTTTTTTGTCTCTCCACTCTAGCGCTGATTGCTCCACTCTAGCAAACGCAATACACACTAATGGAAAGAGCCTCTTTTTCTTCATTTCACACCCTGTCTTTGAACCCGCACAGGAGGGAGCGCTTACATTTCTTAAAAAAAATTTCAACACAGAGCTAAAGATGGGAAAAATTGCAACAAAATGAGCTAAAAATCGTCTCGGTCGGTCAATGTATGTGCGCGCAGCGTGGCTTCGAAAAAGGTGTTAAATTTGTGGAGGTTTTTTCCCCTTCTCCATTCATTCCTATGGGACTTTTTGGGGGGTTTTTTGGGGAATTGCGTCGCCATGGTAACTCGAAATTCCGAAAAAAAATGGTACCCCGCCGAGTCAAATCGAGACGCATCTTTTGATACCTCACTTGTGCCGGTACGTTCTACGGTACGACCCGCATTTCGTCTGAAAAAATGTGAAGAATAAGACATAATAATAATAATAATAATAATAAACGCTTTTCCTGGATGGATACTAATATGTGACTGCTTCGCAGCAGTCACATAACTAGAAAAAAAAAATTTCCCGTGGAAATTTTGGATGTGACTGCTGACTCTTGCAAGGCGGAAAGCCGAATGCAGTCTGGGTCACTTCCTACACGTTAACTTTGCAGGAGGATTAGCATGCTAAGCTAACATTAGCATTAGCGTGCTAACTTAGCATGAGCATTAGCATGCTAAGCTAACATTAGCATTAGCATGCTAACTTAGCATTAGCATGCTAACTTAGCATTAGCATTAACATGGTAACTTAGCATTAGCATGCTAACGTAGCATTAGCATGCTAAACTTAGCATTAGGAAAAAAAAAAAAAATTAAAAAAAAAATAAAAAAAGAAAAAAATAAATAAATAAAAAAAATAAAATAAAAAAAAAAAAAAAATAAAAAAAAAAAAAAATAAAAAAAAAACTTAGCATTAGCATGCTAACGTAACATTAGCATGCTAACGTAGCATTAGCATTAACATGCTAACTTAGCATTAGCATGCTAATGTAGCATTAGCATGCCAAACTTAGCATTAGGAAAAAAAAAAAAATTAAAAAAAAAAAAAAAAAAAGAAAAAAAAAAAAATTAAAAAAAATAAAAATAAAAAAATAAATAAAAAAAAACTAAATAAAAAAAAAACTTAGCATTAGCATGCTAACGTAACATTAGCATGCTAACGTAGCATTAGCATTAGCATGCTAACGTAACATTAGCATGCTAACGTAGCATTAGCATGCTAACGTAACATTAGCATGCTCAGCTAACATTAGCATGCTAACTTAGCACTAGCATGCTCACTTCCTGGTGAAACAGGTCACTTCCTGTTGAAGTCGGGTCACTTCCTGTTGATATTAGGTCACTTCCTGTTGAAATCGGGTCACTTCCTGTAGATTTTAGGTCAGTCCTGGGTCACTTCCTGTTGAAATTAGGTCACTTCCTGTTCAAATTAAGTCACTTCCTGTTGATATCAGGTCATTTTTAGGTCATTTCCTACTGAAATTAAGTCACTTCCTGTTGAATTTAGGTCTGTCTGGGTCACTTCCTGTTGAAATTAGGTCAATCCCTGTCATACCTACTCAATTGGCCAAGATGGCCGCCACTCAGGGGCCGAGAATCCTGGGTGCACCTCAACAATTGGACAAGATGGCCGCCACTCTGTGTGTGTGCAGTGGTGCTGAAGTCCCTGGCCTAGCTAA